>NC_056450.1:19600900-19900900 GCF_018296145.1 Oncorhynchus tshawytscha | reverse complement strand
CAGACAATGTGATACAATGAGTTTATGAACATGAGAAGATGGATCCTGATCTTTGTTCTGTGGTAATGGTTAGACTTGAGAAAAACTAACATTTGGGAATACATGCTGTCTTTCTGAGACGAAAAGGAAACAAACATAATGAAAAGAGAGGGGGGGAAAACACACACTACTAAGGGAGAGGAGAAACAAACACAGAGCAGCTGTTGAAGAGGCTAGATAATTAAAGACACAGCACAATACCTGTGTCTACCTGATTGGCTTAGACGGCCAGTGTTAAACTGACAAATTATATTTAATGGAAATTGGGTTGTCAGTGTGGTTTGATGAATTATAGAGAACAATTTGCACAGGTTACCAAATCACCTCATTGGTGCCCGTGCCAAAGGTAATTTTTTGGCATGCACCCCATAACATTTTAACACGGAAATAGCTGTTCTATCATTCAGCTACCAGTGACAGCCAATGTGTGGTGTTCAATGTAGGCCCGATTATGCTAACCTCAGGCTATTGGCTATTTAGCTTATTCAAGCGTTTCTCAAAATACAACACTGCCCCCACAGATCCATATATGGCAATGGTCTATTGCATATAGACCTACTGCAGCTCTGATTGGTTATGCCACACTGGTCTGTGTCGAGTACGGGCTGAGTAATGCGTGTCAATGTAATAAAATCCTACTCCGATGTGTTCTGTCTACATAAAACTCTAGAACAGCGGTCACCAACCCATGATCACTTTGAGTTCAAATGCAAGCCAAGATTGTTTTTAACATGACTTCAAAAATGTAAGCCTATGCAACATTAACCAATTAAAAACAGTACTGGAGCAATGAAGTTGGTGCAGTAAGCTATAGGCGCAATACATTATCACTGCCTATTGGCTTTGCTTGTATTGCCCTGCCAATGCATTGCTGTTCGGGATGAAAAAGTATAATTACATTTCAAAATTTGAAGTAGGCTATATGATCACACCGTTAATATATGCATTGTTGTATTATTTGTTAAGCACAGCTGAGTGAGCATACATTTCAATAATTACCTTTTTTTTAATTTTCTTCTTTTTTTTTACTGGGCTGATGGGCTGATAGTGCCTGCATCTGACGGTCAGTCTCAGCAGAGCGAGAGAGCATAATCTTCCACTCTCTATGATTACTGAATGTGAAACAATGAAGAACTGGGCTCATTATTAATACCTGGAATGTACCTCAAACTATCTGGGTTGGCACTGTGTGTCTAGCAATGTACAGTAGCAGTTCTTCACTGGGTCAGAACATCTCTGTGTGCCCTACACCCTCCCAACACTCCAAACAGGATTCCAAAGGCATCCTCAATGATGTGAACATATTACGTTACAAGAAAAACGACAATATCTCATAACAAAACCGTGCATAAAAGGCAATGAAGACTATCACAGGAAGCCAATTAGAGTGATAAAACACCGTATGCACACTTTTACGTGTGGTAAACACAAATCATACACTGGTGTGATTAATTCAAATTCCACACATTTCTGTATATTTCTGTATCATGGTCAGCAGTTCATTATAGATTGTTCATCAACTTCTGCAAACTGCTTCTGTCACTCTGTAACAACCAATTTAAATCCCCAATTACTGCTGTATCACAATCTTCGGCTGAACCTTGCCTCTGTATTACGTGTCAACTGATCTTGTAAGTTGAGGTATTTGAAAAGAGAATGCCATCTTCCTAATCAACGAAACAAGGGATGCAGGCTCCCAAGTACAGCAGCCGTCTCTGTTTGATGCTCCATGTTTCCTCAGAAGCAGGTAGCGCCGAATACGGTGGCTGTGAATTTGTAGCTGCTAATTAGCTTCACAAGGAGCTTATTAATGCAACGCCTTTATACCTCACACTGGGTGTCCTCATGTCCTGAGAGATTTCTTCCAGACAGATACAGCAGACTGAGTCACATTCTATTATACATTCTGTTTTATGGGCTGTGACAGCGAAGAGCTGCCCAAAGACTGTTGTAACTTGACAAAAACTAATTTTGGAAACTGTCATATATCCAAGTTACAGTGACATCAGTCGAACAACAATGCAGGATATCATCAACTCGGGACCTTGTGCCCCACCTAATGCTGGGGCAATAAGGAAAATTGTGTAGACACTACTCTCTGCCGAGTCCCCGACAAAAGTATTTCCCAGGGGAAATGGAAAGAGAGCCTGTGACCCAACTTCCACTTTTGGATGTTAACGGCACTGTCTTTGTTAAAAAGGCGACACTCCATTTAACTCCTCCTCTACATTTACTGGATTGGTTGAACAGTGCAGAACACATTTTTTCCCCTTCTCGTCAAGATCAGTATGTAGGGGATCTTGTTTCAGGCATTTATTTTACGCCTGCTACGTTAGGTTATGTACACACAGACACAAAGTTGTTGGCTACTATCTAAGCCTCGGTGTGTGAGCCTGTGTGGAACGTGGACTATTGACAAAGCTGTGTGGTTGAAGAAGATGAAGGAGGTATCCATTTGAATGCCCCGTGTCCCGTCTGTCCCATTGTGATTGGTATCAAATAATGTATCTTTCTGATGTGAAAAGGGAGACAAAATCATTGTGGAAAGAATGGGGGACGTCGATAAGCCCAGAGAATTATTATTGCACAGCGATATGAAACGTGACAAGAGCAGAATATAAATTAAGCTTAATGCATTTTCCACAAAGATTGGACACAGTCTTAACTGAACAAGAAGGCGACAAGTTTATTTTTTCCTAGGCAATAGGCACGTTTCCATCGAGGACCTGTGTTTTGTTGTCAACATTAGGCAGTCTGTTCACAAGTTTCTGCATGAGCAGTTGCAAATGTGAAAATGTGAAAATATATCAGGCATTTTAGATATCAATGGGTGTCTAGCCATTGAACCTCCTTTTAAGCCTCCCATATGTCAGCATCAAAGGCACACATTACTCACTACACTCACACACTAGGATACTTTACTCTCAAAGATCATGTGGGTTCATTTTGAGGTTTGATAAAGGTTTGGTTGTGCCTTCATCATGGATGAATAAGCATACAGTATGTGCACATTCTGATATTGTATTCCTGTGTTGTCACGTGAGACATTTTCTTGTCAGGAATTAATTAAACATCAAGCTGGGTCATGATACTGCTTTTCATACACCCAGGATAACACTGCTATCTGCACCCAAGCATCTCCGCAAGGATCACACAGCATAACACTTGACTGCTGTTGCAGAAGTCTGCAGGAAGACAATTTAGTCTCTGCTTTGAGTGAATGTTGTTTTCTTCTACTGTTTTCTTGTGTTTTATGAACATTTCCAAAATCAACACTTTCTTGGTATTTATTTATTTTATTAGGCAAGTCAGTTAAGAACAAATTCTTATTTTCAATGATGGCCTAGGAACAGTGGGTTAACTGCCTGTTCAGGGGCAGAACGACAGATTTGTACCTTGTCAGCTTGGGGGTTTGAACTTGCAACCTTCCAGTTACTAGTCCAACGCTCTAACCACTAGGCTACCCTGCCACCCTGTTTGCTTGTTTTTTATGAAAATTCCCAAAATCAACACATTCTTGGTAAAAGAAAAACATCAACTGACCTGTCGGAGGGCATCTAACATTGTCACTGACAGTGTTCGGTTCTCTCTTGGATGAAGCAGTAGTTGGGAAAACAAAAATCTTCTAAGCAAAGGGGCTTCTGGAAAGTTTATCTCATGCATTTTCCAATATGTAAGGGAGCCTGCCTCACTGTCTGCCACCGAAAGACACAATTTTTAGTTCCATTTCAGTAGCGTTCCTTATCTGAAAAGTCTGGGACAGTGGCTCACTTAAAAAAGCACCCTAGAGTCTTCATGGCCTTCTTTAGCTGGAACTGGCACTGCTCCTGTTACAGCGATCTCTGATTCTTGAGAATGAGACATAGTCGCACCAGAGTCAGACTGGCATTGCTATACAATTGACTGCAGTTTTGAAACAACTGCTGGCCAGATGGTATCCATGTTATTATCACCAATGAACAGGTGCCTCATCTCAGGGTTAAAGTTCAATACTTGTCATCTCAATAGTCCAGAAAGGTCTGTTGTAAATATTTGTAATCTTATTAGTCCAGAATAGTGTATGCTATGGATTCAGTGGAGGCCTCACATCTCACATCTCAGATGTCAAATAAAGAGACAATGACACGAAGAGTAATGTGGTCTACCTGTGGGGTCTGGTGACTGAACACCGGTACAGGCTCACAGTGCAGAAAGATGTCTATCGTTTTACAAAGTAGGATTATGAATGCATGGTGTTTATATTTATTATTACTTTTATTATCACGTGTTTGACTTTTCTATTATTTCTCTCCTCAGGTCTCTTGGCCCTCCCACCCCTACAGGAGGGCAGGTCCCGCTCAGCTCAGCCCAGTCCAAGCTCTTCTCTGTCCTGGCATCCCAATGGTGGAACCAGCTTCCCCCTGAAGCTAGGACAGCAGAGTCCCTATCCATTTTCCGAAAACATCTGAAACCCTACCTCTTCAAGGAGTATCTTAAATAATCCTCCTGGTCACTTCGACCCCCCTCTACTGAAAGTAAAATTATTGAGGAAAAATGTACTTTCTATGCCTGTGATATGTGGTTGTCTCACCTAGCTATCTTGATGAATGCACTAACTGTAAGTCACTCTGGATAAGAGCGTCTGCTAAATGCCTAAAATATTAAATGTAAACAATCAAGTAGTGATTTCCGACACTGCACACACACAATCCCTTGCTTCCAATACATTTCAACCGATTCCAATACAACACATGTTGTTAACATAGGTGATTGATTATTGAACCAGCCACGTAGCAGTACAGTAGAGAGAACATTTCCTGGTATTAACATAGGTTTACCTCAAAGACAATGGGAAATAAGGGAGGAAAATAGGGGGAATTGTTGTGGGCTATTGGGACGGAGTAGCCTGAGTAATTGTGTGGTGTTGTTGGCCTAGAGGTGTGGGTGGCGTCATTGGGAGTGGAGATTCCGCTCACCCCTTGGCCTAGGTAGGATGGAACGATGGGCAATAAATCCAAGGACCTCTTGACATGATGAAATATGTCCGTATCACCTCGAGATCCATGAGCTCCATTTATTCTCTGCACCACAAGGTCATGGTGGAGATGTATCTGTCAGACAGCTTTAGTCTTTTACTACTCAGTGGCTTGTGTCCCTCCCATTAGTGAACTAGACTAGAGAACACCCCAAACAGTAGTTGATGTGTGGATCATCCCGATTTCTCCCTCCCCATGGTTAAGCGGATCTACAGTGGGCACATGCATGCCCTCCGGCAAGAGTTCTGGCTGGAATCTTTCCTAGTATCTTAATAACAGGGGGTGGGAAAAGTATCACAAGCCAATACTAACACCAATACCAATATCAGTTCCGATACATATGCAGAGTCCAATTCTGATTCCAATTCCAATACCCAATACCAATATCAAGTGAACCATTACAGAGAAAAAGTTGTCAACTGTCAAGGAAAGATTGTTTTGACTAGACCATACTGAGACCAACCACCCAATTCACAAATGCTTTGCTATATCCATATAATATCCATATACAGTTGAAGTCGGAAGTTTACATACACCTTAGCCAAATACATTCAAACTCAGTTTTTCACAATTCCTGACATTTAATCGCAGTAAGAATTACCTGTCTTAGGTCAATTAGGATCACCGCTTCATTTTAAGATTGTGAAATGTCAGAATAATAGTAGAGAGAATGATTTATTTCAGCTTTTATTTCTTTCATCACATTCCCAGGGGGTCAGAAGTTTACATACACTCAATTAGTATTTGGTAGCATTGCCTTTAAATTGTATAATGGCCACTCCAATACATTGGCTTTGTTGTCCTTAAGCCATTTTGCCACAACTTTGGAAGTATGCTAGGGTCATTGTCCATTTGGAAGACCCATTTGCGACCAAGCTTTAACTTCTTGACTGATGTCTTGAGATGTTGTTTCAGTATATCCACATAATTTTCTTTCCTCATGATGCCATCTATTTTGTGAAGTGCACAAGTCCCTCCTGCAGCAAAGCACCCTCACAACATGATGCTGCCACCCTTGTGTTTCACGGTTGGGATGGTGTTCTTCGGCTTGCAAGCCTCCCCCTTTTTCCTCCAAACATAACGATGGTCATTATGGCCAAACAGTTCTAGTTTTGTTTCATCAGACCAGAGGACATTTCTCCAAAAAGTACGATCTTTGTCCCCATGTGCAGTTGCAAACCATAGTCTGACTTTTTTTTATGGCGGTTTAGGAGCAGTGGCTTCTTCCTTGCTGAGCTGCCTTTCAGGTTATGTCGATATAGGACTAGTTTTACTGTTGACATAGATAATTTTGTACCTGTTTCCTCCAGCATCTTCACAAGGTCCTTTGCTGTTGTTCTGGGATTGATTTGCACTTTTCGCACCAAAGTACGTTAGTCTCTAGAAGACAGAACGCGTCTCCTTCCTGAGCAGTATGATGGCTGCGTGGTCCCATGGTGTTTATACTTGCATAATATTGTTTGTACAGATGAACGTGGCACCTTCAGGCATTTGGAAATTGCTCCCAATGATGAACCAGACTTGTGGAGGTCTACAATTTATTTTCTGAGGTCTTGGCGGATTTCTTTTGATTTTCCCATGACGTCAAGCAAAGAGGCACTGAGTTTGAAGGTAGGCCTTGAAATACATCCACAGGTACAACTCCAATTGACTCAAATGATGTCAATTAGCCCATCAGAAGCTTCTAAAGCCATGACATAATTTTGGGGAATTTTCCAAGCTGTTTAAAGGCACAGTCAACTTAGTGTATGTAAACTTCTGACCCACTGGAATTGTGATATGGTGAATTATAAGTGAAATAATCGGTCTGTAAACAATTATTGTAAAAATGACTTGTGTCATGCACAAAGTAGATGTCCTAACCAATTCGTCAAAACTACAGTTTGTTAACAAGAAATTTGTGGAGTGGTTCAAAAACGAGTTTTAATGACATTAATGACATTCCAAATCATGTCCAATCAATTGAATTTACCACAGGTGGACTCCAATCAAGTTGTAGAAACATCTCAAGGATTCAATGGAATCAATGGAAACAGGATGCACCTGAGCTCAATTTCGAGTCTCATAGCAAAGGGTCTGAATACTTATGTAAATAAGGTATTTCTGTTTTTTATTTGTCAAAAAAACAACTAATTATATAAACCTCTTTTCACTTTGTCGTTATAGGGTATTGTGTGTAGATTGATGAGGATTTTTTATTTTTATTGAATCCATTTTAGAATAAGGCTGTAACATAACAAAATGTGGAAAAAGGGAAGGGGTCTGAATACTTTACGAATGCACTGTATATGGCTGGTGTGTGAGGGGTCAATAGTGACTTTATTGAACTGACAGGCTTAGCTGAGCAAAATGCTCATCGGTTTAGTGACACTGGTTGTGAAGAAGGGACTGAGGAATGTATAGTTGAAAAACAAGTTTTAATGACTCTAACCTAAGTATATGTAAACTTCCGACTTCAACTGTATAGCTTGTCTTGACAACTCTTAAAACTATGGTAATTCATTGTAATTAACAAAAGTGTGCTTTTAATATGCATTTGATCTTGGCCCTGTTCTGAATGCAGAGACTTAAAGAGAATAAAAGTGAGCATCCTTTTAATGAGCTTACCACAAATCTTACCACAAATATCCTCTCTTGAGTTTTGCTTTCAGGTGCCCTGACCTGTACAAAATAATGTGATGAGACTGAGTAGTAGAGTGGTAGTAATTAGTCAATTTAACAGACACTTTTGGCATTTCTAAAAGTAGGCACTCAAAAATAATTCAGAAAATGGATGGGGTTTGAAGACTTCCATACTACAGTTCACTCTTCAAAGAGTTAAAAATGATGTGCTGTGGATATTGCAATTGTACGGTCTTGTTGACTCCTTTGCTATCTGAGGTAAGATCGGTAGTCTGCAGGTCATGAAGTTCACAATACTGTATATCTACGAAGAATATATCAAATAACATCTAATAAAAAGTATTTGGCCCCTAGGGAGCTAGGGGGACAAAGTTGCTCTATAAAGTTGATCTGTAATTACTGTTAACCTTGTAATGGGAATTTTTAAGACTGAAGTTTAAGACTAAAGTGAACAACATAATGGACAACATAATGTTTGGCATATTTTGAGTCTGTGTAATACACATCATTTTCAGTGTTCTATTTCTAACACAAGACACTAGACTTGTGGATTATTCTCCTATCTGTTGATTGTGGTTGACACCAGACTGGAGGTACAAGGACCGAGGACACACTGATTACTATCTGTTGTATTGACAACATTCTATGAAGGTTGTGATTCTGTAGTAGCTGACAAAGTCACTGCCTTTAGTTTTGACTTCCTAAAAGCCCCCCAGGCTGGTGTTTACAGAACATTTGGTGCTGTCTCATTGGGATAAAAGGGCCTGCTCAGAGAAGGCCAGTTAGACATTTTCTCTGCTTCTGTGCTGGGTGGTGTCTCCCTGTTGCAACTTATAATAAACCAGATCGATTCTTTATTGACTTTATCAGCGACTGCTCTCCTTTTTGTTCACCTGGAAATTTCTAATACAAACCTCATATTAATATGTACTATTCCACTTGTGTAGTATAAAACACACTTAACTGCATCACTATCCAATTGCAATGCAATCATTAAAGTAGCATGTAACATATGCAATGCTGTTACTTGGGTATTTACAGTGTTACACAGGTAGAGAAACTTCATGTTCAGGGATACCGTTGCTTCTGATTTGGTGCGTTAGTGCCATAACAAACATTTGCTGTACGGTATGTAATGTGATAGCCAAAACCTACACAACTCCCCCATACTCAATTACAATCAATGATAATATCAGCAAATGTCATAAGGTCTCAGAAGTCAATTCCTCATTGACATATAGATTTATGAACTAGCAGGTTGAATGCTTTTCGCCTAATTGGTCATTAAATCAAAAGCCTTGGGTTTGGATTGCAGTTTTGCATATCTGAAGGGCTGATATTTCATAAAAGTCAACAGCCAAGGTTCAGTAAACAGTAAACGGAGGCCATTAAGACTGCGGAAATAATTAGCTTCCTTAAAAAACAACAACATTTTTTAACCACATGTTATGAGAATTCTGTTAAGATTTATTTGGCCTGAATGTATCATTGAATGCTCTATTAAGTATTTATGGTCAATTAAGTTCAATTATCAATTCAGATCTCACATTAATTACAGAATATTTTATGAAGTAAGGAAGTATTTGACAACAAATACAACATATTTAAACCTATTCTTTCTGAAATGTCCGTTTGAGCTGCTGAGACTCAAATAATTCTAATGAAAGTGTGTCTGGTTCGGACATCTAGCAACTTCCAGGGGGAACTATATCTCTCTAACTGATTTCAAATCATTTACATTTACATTTGCAATTAGATGCTATTATTTTTCGTTGACCACAGGCAGAATAATAACTACCCATCATGCTCAGGATATATTTGAAGGGAAGAATTCAATCACAGCACATTGCATTCTGAATCACACAGAAAGTAACAATACCTAGCCCTACCACAGTTAGGATATAAAGAAATCCTGTGAGAGAGTATTGTGGTTTCTCCGAAAAACAGAAGATTTGCAATAAGTCAATTATAGAATTGATTAGAACAAGAAAGGAGGACTATTAACATTGATGAGCTAAAGAAGGTCCTAATTACTGAAAATACTCATTGACCCCATTGATCCACAATGATCTGGTATGTTCTAGGAAATTACGTAAGGTCATTGTTTAAAATGACCATGGTCACGTTTGCGGTACATCAAATGTAAATCATGGAAATATGGAGTAAAAGGGATATTACATGCAGACTAATCCCGCATTGAATTGTGGGATTCTGACTGTGCACCACTAAATTCCCACATCGGTAAACATTTTTGAGAGAACATTTTACAAACCATCCAAAAGCATGGTACATTTGATCTCTTTTAGAAACTCTTTCTACATGAGCAAATCTGGAACATGATGACAGCATGTTATTTAATGTTAATGTAAATTATGCACTATACAACAATCACTCCGCCATTTCCTGGTTGAAAAATTCTAATAGTTTGCCTTATTTCAGTTTACATGAAAAAACAAGCAAGTATAGTTTAGAGCAGTGGTTCCCAAACTTTTTATAGTCCTGTAACCCTTCAAACATTCAACCTCCAGCTGAATACCCCCTCTAGCACCAGGGTCAGCACACTCTCAAATGTTGTTTTTTGCCATCATTGCACACCTGCTACACAAACACTATACAATACATTTATTTAGCATAAGAATGTGTGAGGTTTTTTTCACAACCCAGCTTGTGGGAAGTGACAAAAAGCTCTTATAGGACAAGGGCACAAATAATAATATAATAATAATCAATAATTTTCTCTTTATTTAACCATCTTACATATAAAACCTTATTTGTTAATCGAAAAGGGTGAATAACTCACCACAGGTTAACGAGAAGGGTGTGCTTGAAAAGATGCACATAACTCTGCAATGGTGGGTTGTATTGGAGAGAGTCTCAGTCTTAAATCATTTTCCACACACAGTCTGTGCCTGTATTTAGTTTTCATGCTAGTGAGGGCCGAGAATCCACTCTCACATAGGTGTGTGGTGGCAAAGGGCATCTGTGTCTTAACAGCGCGAAATGCCAAGGCAGGATACTGAGCGCAGCCCAATCCAGAAATCTGGCAGTGGCTTCTGATTAAATTAAATTTTCACAGAACCGCTTGTTTCAATGAGGCTCTGTTGTTCAGATATCGGTAAGTGGACTGGAGGCAGGGCATGAAAGGGATAATGTATCCAGTTGTTTGTATCATCCGTTTTGGGAAAGTACCTGTGTAATTGCGCACCCAACTCACTTACTGTAGGTGCTTCGCTATATCCCATTTGACATTGTCCGTAAGCTTGAGTTCATTTGCAAACAAAAAATCATACAATGATGGAAATACCTGTGTTGTCCTTGTTAATACAGACAGAGGAGAGCTTCAACTTCTTAATCATAGCCTCAATTTTGTCCCGCACATTGAATATAGTTTTGGAGAGTCCCTGTAATCCTAGATTCAGATCATTTAGGCGAGAAAAAACATCACCCAGATAGGCCAGTCATGTGAGAAACTTGTCATCATGCAAGCGGTCTGACAAGTGAACATTATGGTCAGTAAAGAAAACTTTATGCTCGTTTCTCAATTTAAAAAAACGTGTCAATACTTTGCCCCTTGATGAGCAGTGCACTTCTGTATGTTGTAAAAGCATTACATGGTCATTGCCCATATCATTGTATAGTGCAGAAAATACACAAGAGTTCAGGAGCCTTGCTTTAACAAAGTTAATGCCAGGCATTCCCTTGGCAGAAAGAGCCTCCCGGTGGATGCTGTTATTGTGCTGTTATTTCGCTGAACACTAGATGGTTTAATTCGATTTTTGGCGGTGAAACGAGGCTACTTAGCCGAGAAAAAAAACTCACCCAAATGTATAGCCCCGTTGGAAAATGTAATGTGAATCACATTTTTATTTGGCGTACCGATGGCGTACCCCCCAGGGGTACGTGTACCCCAGTTTGGGAATACCTGGTTTAGAGAATCGTTGTACCATCTAAACCGCTGTGAAATATACTTTTTATAACAAAAAAGATTGTATTTTCAGCTGTTTGAAGCTGGTGTACACCACCGAAATTAAAAAATGCAAAAATGAAGCTGAAAAACTGGAGGCATATAAATAGTGCACATAGAACAGATCTACTGCGTCTTTGACTTGCTTTCAATGAGAATGACAGATCTATAACGCAAATTTCTATGTGAATTTTGCTGGGTCGCCCAAAAAGTTATATATTGCAGCTTTAATCATGGTTTTCATCTTTTGAGCATGACTTCCTTCCCTGTTCTCATTTTAGTTTGAGTAGAGAGCTTTACAAGGACGTCTGATATGGGGAATGTCAAAGCTCCTTCAGATATACAGTATACAGTGCCTTCAGAAAGTATTCCTACTGTAGGATCTTGCATAGACCAACATATAATTGGAGGACACAGGATATAATCTTTACTTGTCATTTATTAGGAACTGATTTACACCACTATCTATCATGGAGACCAATACTAAACTAACTATCTCTATTGCTCACAGAACGGTTAGCAACCTAGGACCGGTGATAGCGCGCCTATTGGTTAGATGAGCCAGCATCATTTACCCCTCATTTACCCCCCCAACACATACCCCTTGACTTATTTCACATTTTGTTACAGACTGAATTAAAAATGTATTAAATTATCATATATGTTTTCCCACCCATCTACACACAATACCCCATATGACAAAGTGAAAACATGTTTTTTGAAATTTTGGCAAATTTAATGAAAATAAATTACAGAAATATCTCATTTACATAAGTATTCACATCCCTGAGTTAATACATGTTACAATCACCTTTGCCAGCGATTACAGGTGCGTCTTTCTGGGCAAGTCTCTAAGAGCTTTGCACACCTGGATTGTCCACTATTGTTTTCAAAATTCTTCAAGCTCTGTCAAATTGATTGTAGATGTCACGCCTGCTCCCGCTCCCCCTCCCTGACGCTTCTTTACACGCACCTGTCACCATCATTACGCGCAGCAGCGCTCATTGGACTCACCTGGACACCTTCACGTTGTTGATTACCCCCTGTATATCTGTCGGTTCCTCGGTGGTGTTCATTGTGTCCATATTAGTTGTTGTTAAGTGTTCCTGTCCAGACGCTGGTCCTGTTCCGTTTCATGTCCGTCAGCTATTAAACCTTCACTCCCTGTACCTGCTTCTCATCTCCTGTGTCGCTCCTTACAGTAGATCATTGCTGGACAACCATTTTCAAGTCTTGCCATAGATTTTCAAGCAGATTTATGTCAAAACTGTAACTAGGCCACTCAGAAACATTCAATCACTTCTTTGCAAGCAACTCCAGTGTAGATTTAGCCTTGTGTTTTAGTTAATGTCCTGCTAAAAGATTAATTCATCTTCCAGTGTCTGGTGGAAACCAGACTGAACCAGGTTTTCCTCTAGGATATTGCCTGTGCTTAGCTCCAATCCATTTCTTTTTTATCTTGAAAACTCCTGAGTCCATAACAATTACAAGCATACCCAGAACATGATGCAGCCACCACTATGCTTGAAAATATGGAGAGTGGTACTCAGTAATGTGCTGTATTGGATTTGCCCAAAACATAACATTTTGTATTCAGGACAAAAAGTGAATTGCTTTGTCACATTAACAATATAACTTTAGTGTCTTGTTGCAAACATGATGCATGTTTTGGAATATATTATGTACAGCCTCCTTCTCTTCATTCTGTCAACTAGGTTAGTATTGTGGACTAACTAGAATGTTGTTGATCCATCCTCAGTTTTCGACCAATCACAGTCATTAAACTGTAACGGTTTTAAAGTCACCATCGCTTCCTTCCTCTCCGGCAACTGAGTTAGAAAGGACACCTGTATCTTTGTAATGACTGGGTGTATTGATACACCACCCACAGTGTAATTAATAACTTCACTATGCTCAAAGGGAAATTCAATGTCTGCTTTTATATATATATATATATATATATATATATCTACAAATAGGTGCCCTCTTTGCGAGGCATTGGAAACCTCCTGGTCTTTGTGGTTGTGTAACGGTTTTCTAGTGGTGATGAAGGAGAGTCGGACCAAACTGCAGCGTGTCGATTGCGATCCATATTTATTAAACAAAACGTAAACACGTCTAAACACTACAAAACAATAAACGTAATGAAAACCGAAAACAGCCTATCTAGTGCAAACTAACAGAGAGTACAAGTAAGACACTAAGGACAATCACCCACGACAAACTCAAAGAATATGGCTGCCTAAATATGGTTCCCAATCAGAGACAACGATAAGCACCTGCCTCTGATTGAGAACCACTCCAGACAGCCATAGACTTTGCTAGACAACCCACTAAGCTACAATCCCAATACCACCACCAAAACCCCAAGACAAACACACCACAATTACAAAAACCCCATGCCACACCCTGGCCTGACCAAATACATAAAGATAAACACAAAATACTTTGACCAGGGCGTGACAGAACCCCCCTAAGGTGCGGACTCCCGAACGCACCTCAAAACAATAGGGAGGGTCCGGGTGGGCGTCTGTCCATGGTGGCGGCTCCGGCGCGGGACGTGGACCCCACTCATTTAATGTCTTAGTCCCCTCTCCCTTCGTCCCTGGATAGTCCACCTCGCCGCCGACCATGGCCTAGTAGTCCTCACCCAGAACCCCACTGGACTGAGGAGCAGATCGGGACTGAAGGACAGCTCGGGACTGAGGCAGCTCGGGACTGAGGGGAAGCTCGGGAGTGAGAGAAAGCTCAGGAGTGAGAGAAAGCTCAGGAGTGAGAGGAAGCTCAGGAGTGAGAGGAAGCTCAGGAGTGAGAGGAAGCTCAGGAGTGACAGGAAGCTCAGGAGTGACAGGAAGCTCAGGAGTGACAGGAAGCTCAGGCAGGTAGATAGATCTACCAGCTCCTGGCTGGCTGGTGGTTTCAGCAGATCCTGGCTGACTGGCAGATCCTGGCTGACTGGCAGATCCTGGCTGACTGGCAGATCTGGAAGATCCTGGCTGACTGGCAGATCTGGAAGATCCTGGCTGACTGGCAGATCTGGAAGAGTCTGGTTGACTGGCAGATCTGGAAGAGTCTGGTTGACTGGCAGATCTGGAAGAGTCTGGTTGACTGGCAGATCTGGAAGAGTCTGGCTGACTGGCGGATCTGGAAGAGTCTGGCTGACTGGCGGATCTGGAAGAGTCTGGCTGACTGGCGGATCCTGGCCGACTGGCAGATCCTGGCCGACTGGCACTACTGGCAGATCCTGGCCGACTGGCACTTCTGGCGGATCCTGGCTGACTGGCACTTCTGGCGGATCCTGGAAGACTGGTGGATCCTGGCTGACTGGTGGATCCTGGCAGACTGGCGAATCCTGGCTGACTGGCAGATCTAACTGATCCTGACAGACTGGCGACGCTGGGCAGACTGGCGGCGCTGGGCAGACTGGCGGCGCTGGGCAGACTGGCGGCGCTGGGCAGACTGGCGACTGCTGGGCAGACTGGCGACGCTGGGCAGACTGGGAGCACTGGCTGCGCTGGGCAGACTGGCGGCACTGGCGGCGCTGGGCAGACTGGCGGCGCTGGGCAGACTGGCGGCACTGGCGGCGCTGGGCAGACTGGCGGCTCCTTGCAGACTGACAGCTCCTTGCAGACTGACAGCTCCTTGCAGACTGGCAGCTCCTTGCAGACTGACAGCTCCTTGCAGACTGACAGCTCCTTGCAGACTGACGGCTCCTTGCAGACTGACAGCACTGGCTGCTTCATGTAGACTGACAGCTCTGGCTGCTCCTTGCAGACTGGCAGCTCCATGCAGACTGGGATCTCTGGCTGCTCCATGCAGACTGACATCTCTGGCTGCTTCATGCAGACTGGCAGCTCTGGCTGCTCCATGCAGACTGGCCGCTCTGGCTGCTCCATGCAGACTGACAGCTCTGGCTGCTCCATGCAGACTGACAGCTCTGGCTGCTCCATGCAGACTGGCTGCTCCATGCAGACTGGCAGCTCTGGCTGCTCCATGCAGACTGACAGCTCTGGCTGCTCCTTGCAGACTGACAGCTCTGGCTGCTCCTTGCAGACTGGCAGCTCTGGCTGCTCCATGCAGACTGACAGCTCCGGCTGCTCCATGCAGACTGACATCTCTGGCTGCTCCATGCAGACTGACAGCTCTGGCTGCTCCATGCAGACTGACAGCTCTGGCTGCTCCATGCAGACTGACAGCTCTGGCTGCTCCATGCAGACTGACAGCTCTGGCTGCTCCATGCAGACTGACAGCTCTGGCTGCTCCATGCGGACTGACAGCTCTGGCTGCTCCATGCAGGCTGGCAGCTCTGGCTTCTCCATGCAGGCTGGCAGCTCTGGCTGCGCTGAACAGGCGGGAGACTCCGGCAGCGTAGGAGAGGAGAAAGGCTCTGGCTGCGCTAAACAGGCGGGAGGCTCCGGCAGCGCTGTAGAGGAGGAAGGCTCTGGCTGCGCTGAACAGGCGGGAGGCTCCGGCAGCGCTGTAGAGGAGAAAGGCTCTGGCTGCGCTAAACAGGCGGGAGACTCCAGCAGCGCAGGAGAGGAGAAAAGCGCTGGCTGCGCTGAACAGGCGAGGCACACTGAAGGCCTGGTGCATGGTGCTGGAACTGGTGGTACTGGATCGAGGACACGCACAGGAAGCCTGGTGCGGGGAGCTGCTACCGGAGGACTGGAGTGTGGAGGTGGGACAGGATGGGCTAGACCGTGAAGGCGTACTGGAGATCTTGAGAGCAGTGTTGGCACAGGATGTGCAAGGCTAGGGATGTGCACAGGAGGCCTGTTGCGTGAGGCTGGCACCAACTTCACCAGCCGACTAACACGCACCTCAGGACGAGTATGGAGCGCTAACCCAGGTGCCATCAAATCCCCAACACGTTCCGTCGGGCGAATTCCATGCAAAAAGCACCAACACAGCAACTCCCTCATTTCTCTCTCCTCCAATTTCCCCATTAACTCCTTCACAGTCTCTGGTTCTGGTCTCCTCCTTGGCTCCTCACGATAAACAGGGAGAGTTGGCTCAGGTCTGACTCCTGACTCTGCCACACTCTCCCTGAGCCCCCCAAGAAATTTTGGGGCTGATTCTCAGGCTTCCATCCGCTACGCCGTGCTGCCTCCTCATATCTGCGCCTCTCAGCTTTCGCCGCCTCCAGTTCTTCCTTGGGGCGGCGATATTCTCCAGGCTGAGCCCAGGGTCCTTTACCGTCCAGTTCTTCCTCCCATGTCCATTTCTCCAGGTGGTGCAGCCTCTCCCACTGCAGCTGCTGCTGCTCCTGCTGCTGCTGCCTCTGCTGTGGTTCCTGCCTGTTAACACGCTGCTTGGTCCGTTGGTGGTGGGTGATTCTGTAACGGTTTTCTAGTGGTGATGAAGGAGAGTCGGACCAAACTGCAGCGTGTCGATTGCGACCCATATTTATTAAACAAAACGTAAACACGACTAAACACTAAACACTACAAAACAATAAACGTAATGAAAACCGAAAACAGCCTATCTAGTGCAAACTAACAGAGAGTACAAGTAAGACACTAAGGACAATCACCCACGACAAACTCAAAGAATATGGCTGCCTAAATATGGTTCCCAATCAGAGACAACGATAAGCACCTGCCTCTGATTGAGAACCACTCCAGACAGCCATAGACTTTGCTAGACAACCCACTAAGCTACAATCCCAATACCACCACCAAAACCCCAAGACAAACACACCACAATTACAAAAACCCCATGCCACACCCTGGCCTGACCAAATACATAAAGATAAACACAAAATACTTTGACCAGGGCGTGACAGGTTGAATATTTGTGAAATTGTGAAATGTGAAATTCACTGCTTGACTGAGGGACCTTGCAGATAATTGTATGTGTGGGGTACGGAGATGAGGTAGCCATTCAGAAATCATGTTAAACACTATTATTGCACACAGAGTGAGTCCATGCAACTTATTACGTGACTTGTTAAGCACATTTTTTCTCCTGAACTTAGGTTGAATACTTATTTTTTATATACATTTTTTTTAAACCTTTATTTAACCAGGTAGACTAGTTGAGAACAAGTTCTCATTTACAACTGCGACCTGGCCAAGATAAAGCATAGCAGTGTGAACAGACAACAACACAGAGTTACACATGGAGTAAACAATAAACAAGTCAATAACACAGTAGAAAAAAAGAAAAAGAGAGAGCCTATATACATTGAGTCTATATATAAGAGTCTATATACATTGTGTGCAAAAGGCATGAGGAGGTAGGCGAATAATTACAATTTTGCAGATTAACACCGGAGTGATAAATGATCAGATGGTCATGTGCAGGTAGAGATACTGGTGTGCAAAAGAGCAGAAAAGTAAATATAAATAAAAACAGTATGGGGGTGAGGTAGGTAAATTGGGTGGGCTATTTACCGATGGACTATGTACAGCTGCAGCGATCGGTTAGCTGCTCAGATAGCAGATGTTTAATGTTGGTGAGGGAGATAAAAGTCTCCAATACATCACGTGAAGCAGCCACAACTGTCAATCAGTGTCCATGATTGAGTCTTTGAATTAAGAAATTGAGATAAAACTTGAGTGTTTGAGTGTTTGTTGCAGCTCATTCCAGTCGCTAGCTGCAGCGAACTGAAAAGACGAGCAACCCAGGATGTGTGTGCTGGGGCCCTTTAACAGAATGTGACTGGTAGAACGGGTGTTGTAAGTGGAGGTTGAGGGCTGCAGTAGGTATCTCAGTTAGGGAGAAGTGAGGCCTAAGAGGGTTTTAAAAATAAGCAACAACCTGTGGGTCTTGCAACAGGTATACAGAGATGACCAGTTTACAGAAGAGTATAGAGTGCAGTGATGTGTTCTATAAGGAGCATTTATGGCAAATCTGATGGCCGAATGGTAAAGAACATCTAGCCGCTCGAGAGCACCCATACCTGGCAATCTATAAATTACGCCTCCATAATCTAGCATGGGTGGGATGGTCATCTGAATCAGGGTTAGTTTGGCAGCTGGGGTGAAAGAGGAGCGATTACGATAGAGGAAACCAAGTCTAGATTTTACTTTAGCCTGTAGCTTTGATATGTGCTGAGAGAAGGGCAGTGTACCATCTAGCCATACTCCCAAGTACTTGTATGAGGTGGCTACCTCAAACTCTAACCCCTCAGAGGTAGTAATCACACCTGTGGGGAGAGGGGCATTCTTCTTACCAAACCACATGACCTTTGTTTTGGAGGTGTTCACAATAAGGTTAAGGGTAGAGAAAGCTTGTTGGGCACTAAGAAAGCTTTGTTGTAGAGCGTTTAACACAAAATGCGGGGATTGTTGTCTCAAGACATTTCACCTTTTCATTTTTTATTAATTTGTAAAACATAATACCACTGACATTATGGGGTATTGTGTGTAGGCAAGTAAGCCAAAAAAATCTCAATTTAATACATTTTAAATTCAGGCTGTAACACAACAAAATGTGGAAAAAGGGGTGTGAATACTTTATGAAGGCACTGTACCTCTCTGAGTTTACATCCATGTCATAATCAAACATATTGGGCCATCAACGAAGCAACACGCCCTGAAAAGTGATCTATTTTTGCAGATATTGAACTTTTCCCAGCACTTCATCACACCTCTCTCATACTCATGCTGAAAAGAGATGGGAAGAAATTGAAGGCATGGTTGTTATATGGCACTTGTAAGAGTCCCCAAACTACACTTCCTGATTTATTTTGTTTTCCCTCCCTGGGCTCTTCTCCCTTACCTCTTCCTCTCTCCCTTCACAATTATCTCTTACAGCCTGTGAGGTGATGAATGGCTTTCATTTGATGTTCTCACTTACCCTCCACCGAGCACCAACAAATAAAACTACAGCCGACACACAAATTGTCCCACAGAAGAGCAGTAAAAGGGGAAAATATGGGGTCTGCGAAGGACAAAGAAGAAGAGAAATCTGGCCTTTGGAAAGAAAAACATTTGCCAAAAGGTATCAGGCCTGGAAGGCTTTCTCCATGTAGTCCCTTTCCCATGAGAAATCCCCCTAGTGCTAATCTACAGTTATTACTACCGCCGATGGCAGTCTCCAAATTAAAGGAGGGGAAAAACACTTAAACCTTATCATTGCTCCTATTCCCATCTCTACTTTGTCGGAACTCATTGCTACAAAAAAATGTAGACTTCCTCATAAAAACAACATTGTTGTCTTTAGATACGATGCTGGTCCCCGGTTTTTAATATGGAGAGACAATGTGGGAATGATCCCAACACGTCAATACCAGATTTTGGTACAGCAAATTATGACTTGGAATCCCCCCCCCGCCCAGAATGTAACATTAGCTCACCAGAATAATTACTTTAAGGACAAGAACCTGGAAGGTTAAAGTGGGGGCAATAAGCCTGGGCTGGTTAAGAATAAAAGGCTGGAGGATATAACAGAAATTATAGATGGTTCGAGCCCTGAAAGCTGTTTGGCTGACAGCCATGGGATATCAGAACGTATACCCAGAGTATGACAAAACATGTATTTTTACTGTTCTCATTATGTTGGTAACCAGTTTAGAATAGCAATAAGGAACCTCGGGATTGTATGGTATATGGCCAATATTTTACCTTTATTTAACTAGGCAAGTCAGTTAAGAACAAATTCTTATTTTCAATGACAGCCTAGGAACAGTGGGTTAACTGCCTGTTCAGGGGTAGAACAACAGATTTGTACCTTGTCAGCTCAGGGATTTGAACTTGCAACCTTCTGGTTACTAGTCCAACGCTCTAACCACTAGGCTACCCTGCTAACGTCTGTATCCAGGCTCTCTGTGTTGCATCGTGCCTATTGGCCATATACCACACCCCCTCTGGCCTTATTGCTTAACTTCGTTACTAGACATATAACTCCCTTGGAGACAGCTTGCAATCTTTTATGAGACATGACAGGTAGTATCACAGGGAATTACTTCCCCACCATGTTTACTATATCTATATTACATATGGGGAAAATGTACTACTGTACACCAATCCATCTATTCACAGAAATATTTAATAACATTCAAAGACCATAAGCAAACATAAAGATATGTAAATCCAACTATTTGGCCCAGATGTGAAATGAGAACTGTTTCTTCTCTGACAAAGTAAAAAATATTGACCTTGTTCAGAACAAGAGAGACGCAAATACCACTAATGTCTGATGTAACCTATAGGAATCTACAGCAATCGCTTGTTGAGAACCTGATCACAACCTGACCTGCTTTTCTCTTGGCTTTCGACAGATCGTCTTTCTCCAGACCATTTCTCAGCTGTCTTTCCCTCAGACATGAAGGAAATGCCAGCGAATGACATTCAGCTCAGTAAAGGGTACATCAGTCCATCTGCTTAGTGTAGCAGCTGTCTGACCACTTACCAAACCCTGTCTGGGTATCATTATCTCATGTTCACTGCCCTTCCAACAAGTGTACTCTACGTGAAACAAATACAAACAACCCCACTAGGTCATTTAGATGTGTGGCGATGGGATACAAGAAGAAAAACATAGCTAACTCTGCCTGTAAGCCACGGTTGTCTTGATACTCGAGATAAAAATGAGATTGAAACTTGTAAAATGCTCATGTCAAAGTATTTTTAAACCACCACGATTTTTAATCACAATAGAACATTTTACCATCACGCAAAAGCACCGCAGCCAAGTCACAGTACCTATCAAGTTTGAGAAGAAGCACAATATATAGTAAAGCATATGGACACCCCTTCAAATTAGTGGATTTGGTTACTTCAGCCACACCTGTTGCTGACAGGTGTATAAAATCGAGCACACAGCCATGCAATCACCTTGGACAAACATTGGTAGTAGCATGGCCTTACTGAGGAGCTCAGTGACTTTCAACGTGACATAGGATGCCACCTTTCCAACAAGTCATTTGGTCACATTTCTGCCCTGCTAGAGCTGCCCCGGACAACTGTAAGTGCTGTAAATGTGAAGTGGAAACATCTGGGAGAAACAACGGCTCAGCCGCAAACTGGTAGGCCACACAAGCTCACAGAACGAGACTGCTGAGTGCTGAAGAGCGTAGCACGTAAAAGTTGTCTGTCATCGTTTGCAAAACTGAGTTCCTACAGTTATTGCTTCCTCATCACAATAACTGTTCGTCGGGAGCTTCATGAAATGGGTTTCCATGACCGTGTAGCCAGACACAGCCTAAGATCACCATGAGCCATGCAAAGCGTTGGCTGGAGTGGTGTAAAGCTCGCCGCCATTGGACTCTGGAGCAATGTAAATGCATTCTCTGGAGTGATGAATCACGCTTCACCATCTGGCAGTCCAACAGACAAATCTGGGTTTGATGGATGCCAAGAGAACGCTACCTGCCCCAATACATAGCGCCAACTGTAAAATTTGGAGGAGGAGGAATAATGGTCT
Organism: Oncorhynchus tshawytscha; assembly: GCF_018296145.1. Lineage (NCBI taxonomy): Eukaryota > Metazoa > Chordata > Actinopteri > Salmoniformes > Salmonidae > Oncorhynchus > Oncorhynchus tshawytscha. The sequence goes on along the minus strand of NC_056450.1, from coordinate 19,878,889 downwards.
GAGGCTGTCTTTTATGGTTCGGTCTAGGCCCCTCAGTTCCAGTGAAGGGAAATCTTAATTCTACAGCATACAATGACATTCTAGAAGATTATGTGCTTCCAATAGTTTGGGGAAGGCCCTTTCCTGATTCAGCATGACAATGCCCCCGGGCACAAAGCGAAGTCCATACAGAAAAGGTTTGTCAAGATCGGTGTGGAAGAACTTGACTGGCCTGCACAGAGCCCTGACCTCAACCCCATCGAATACCTTTGAGATGAATTGGAATGTTGACTGCAAGCCCAATCGCCCAACATCAGTGCCCGACCTCAATAATGCACTTGTGGCTGAATGGAAGCCAATCCCCGCTGCAATGTTCCAACATCTAGTGGAAACCCTTTCCAGAGGAGTGGAGGCTGTTATAGCAGCAAAGGTGGAACCAACTCCATATTATTGCCCATGATTTTGGAATGAGATGTTCGACGAGCATAAACTTTTGGTCATGAAGTGTACTTGGTTTGTAATTAGCAAATGGTAAAATAAAAAGGACAATCTTCCGCAAGGTATTCTGCAGAAGTGGATCCGCAATCAGCAAAGTGCCGGAGCACACTGCAGCATTTTACTTTAACAAGGAAACTAAACCAATGTATAAGGAGGGGGATAAATCATTCAAATCACCTGTCTCTGAAGCCCTTGGTGAATTTATCACAGAGAGGGGAATAGCAGGTCTCAGAGAACTTTACAGGGCTCTCAATAATCATATGAATAATATAGAGAGAGCGTCATTAAGGCTGGCCTGCATTCTTTTCCTAAATCGATGCATCAAGAATAAATTAAATGCCGGGGCAAGGGAGAACAGGAGAGCAGGGGAACTGACTTCGGTGCGATTAGAAGGTGATTAGAACAATGTCTCTATAAATTACTACACTGCCTGAGAATGTGCTGTATTAGGGGAAACAAGGGAAACAAGGGAGCCTATTTACTAGCTCGAATTTGTCTGCAAGTTTTTGGGCTGATCAGATTTCCGCCTGCTTGCTAAGGTATTCGCGAAATGGTCTGATAAAGAGTATTCGAAATGTTTGTGGTCTATTGTCAGCAAAATCACAAGGAGATAAGTATTTCAGTGTATTTATGCAAATATTCGCTACTGTGTGAAACACTGGAATCCTTTTCACAATACTGTAATATCTACAGGCAATGGGCCTCATTCACTAATGGCGCCGGAGGAGATGGCTGCCATTTTACGGGCTCCTAACCAATTGTGCTATTGTGTGTGTTTTTTTGCATTATTTCTAACTTATTCTGTACATAATGTTTCCGCCACCGTCTCTTATGAATGAAAAGAGCTTCTGGAAATCAGAACAGCAATTACTCACCTCGTACTGGATGAAGATTTTTTTCTTTAACGAGTCGGACACAAAGGATTTACTTCCGACACAGGACAAGGCCCAAATCCCCGTCATTCATATGAAGACGGAGATATTGGGGACGTATGTCGAGGTGCCTTGTAAGGATCCAATGGCGAGTGGGTCATTTTCCATGCATCGGCAAGATAGAATAACTGCCTCCGGTAAGAAAAGGGATGGAGTTCTGTGTCTATTTGTAAATAACAGCTTGTGTCCGAAATCTAATATTAGGGAAGTCTCAAGGTTTTGCTCACCTGAGGGAGAGTATCTCATGATAAGCTGTAGACCACACTATTTACCAAAAGTTTTCATCTATATTTTTCATAGCTGTTGTCATGACGTTGCCCTCCTTGGGTATAGAAATCCCCATCCCCATCCCCCTCTCCCTCTCCCTGCCTCCCCCTGCCTCCTTCAACTAGGCTACTGTGGTCAGAGAGGGGTCGTAAATTCCTGAGGAGAAGACCCTGCCACATGGCCACACAGTATAAGTGTAAATTTTTATAGAGAACAAAGGAATTTTGTTTTGAATCCAGCTACGAACTGGTCCGTTTGTTACAACTTGGGGAAGCTCATAGGAGACAGTGTGGCCACATTACCATAATGCTGTTTATATTATAGCCTCAGATATGAGATTTACATGAGATTTACAATTGTTGTATAAGATGAATGAGTGAGTATGATACTGTTTGTAAAATTGTGTAATATGATTAAGGACTGTTTAATGATGGAAAATCCAATTCCCTTTTGATTTGAACTAAATCAGAGGACCGCCCCTGAGCCCAGTTAGGGTCAGGCATCCTGCGACAGCCCTTTTCTGCAATTCTGAATAAAACCCAACTTTAAGAAATTATCACCAGACCATGTTTCTCTCAATCACGGGAGTACAAAGGTTGTAGACCATTGCTGAATCTTTTAACCATACCACGTGGTTAAACTCGTAGACTATCGATACCGACAGAATAAGAACAAGTTTTTGATATTAATTACTAGTCTGCAGCTAGGAATTCGGTATCATTGAACGCGAAGAACGACAACGGCCAAAACATCCATCCATAACGAATGAAGGAATGTCACTCTGAACAATCCACTCTAACCACAACCGAGAGAGAGAGGGAGAGAGACGGACAATTCTACAAAAGAAACAGACTTTTCACCAGCGATCAAGACGACACACTGAGCGTAAATATATATATTGATTGCAATTGTTCCCGAATGAGTGAGCGTTCATGTGCAAAGGATTAACATTTCAATTGTTATAATTATCACTCTGTAGTGACTTTAGTCGACCCCAACTTCCCCTTTTGTCTAACAAGCCTCCATGCCGGTTTAGCCCACTAGGGCACATTCTCCTATCATTTCTTGTAACCATATTTACTGTTTGTTTATGCATTTCTGTGAATTACTTAGTTAGTAATAAATAAATGATTTAAGACAATTGATGTATGGATCATAGTGAAGACTGGGTTCGTGCAGATAACCAACAATTTACAGCGTTTGGAATGAGACTAATGTGAGGTAAAGTAAATAATTCATTAATCAGAAGACTATGGATCAGATATGAAAATATCTGAAAGGTTATATTAGGAAATTATAACCTTGTAATCTGAATATTTTCCTTGGTGCCCCAACTTCCTAGTTAACTACAGTTACATGATTAATCAATTTGATCACGTAATACTAATTACAGAGAATCTTTGATAAAAACTAAAAGTCTTCATTTAATGATAGTAAAGACACGACACTGTCTATTTTCCACCACAAACCGATGCTGGCATTAAGACCACACACAACCAGCTTTATAACGCCATAAGCAAACAAGAAAATACTCATCCAGAGGCGGCGCTCCTAGTCGCCGGGGACTTTAATGCAGGGAAACATAAATCTGTTTTACCTAATTTCTACCAGTATGTTACATGCGCAACCAGAGGGGGAAAAACACTCTAGACCACCTTTACTCCCAACACAGAGATGAGTACAAACTCTCCCTCGCCCTGAATTTTTGCAAATCTGACCATAACTCTATCCACCTGATTCCTGCTTACAAGCAAAAACTAAAGCAGGAAGAACCAGTGACTTGCTCAATACGGAAGTGGGCAGATGATAAAGATGCTAAGCTACAGGACTGTTTTGTAAGCACAAACCGGAATATGTTCCGAGATTCTTCCGATGGCATTGAGGAGTACACCTCATCAGTCACTGGCTTCATCAGTAAGTGCATCAATGACGTCATCCCACAGTACGTACATATCCCAACCAGAAGCCATGGATACAGGCAACATCTGCACTGAGCTATAGGGTAGAGCTGACACTTTCAAGGATTGGACTCCAACCCGGATGCTTATAAGAAATCCCTCGATGCACTCCAACGAACCATCAAACAGGCAAAGCATCAATACAGGACTAAGATTGAATCGTACAACACCGGCTCCGACGCTTGTCGGATGTGGCAGGGCTTGCAAACTATTACGGACTACAAAGAGCTGCTCATTGACACGAGCCTACCAGACAAGCTAAATGACTTCTATGCTCGCTTCGAGGCAAACACTGAAGCATGCATGAGAGCACCAACTGTTTCGGACGACTGTGTGATCACGCTCTCCATATCCAATGTGAGTAAGACCTTTAAACAGGTCAACATTCACAAGGCCACAGGGCCAGATGGATTACCAGGAAGTGTTCTACACCTGTGCTTCTACACCTGCATTGCTTGCTGTTGTCACAAGATTCTTCCTGGGAAGGAGAGGCGGACCAAAATGCAACGTGGTTGAAGTTCATGTTTTTTAATAAGAAAACTAAACATGAACATAATACAAAACAATAAACGTGGAAAAACCAAAACAGCCCTATCTGGTGCAACAAACACAAAGACAGGAAACAATCACCCACAAAACCCAACACCAAACAGGCTACCTAAATATGGTTCCCAATCAGAGACAATGACTAACACCTGCCTCTGATTGAGAACCATATCAGGCCAAACACAGAAACAGACAAACTAGACACACAACATAGAATGCCCACTCAGATCACACCCTGACCAAACAAAAAAGCAAACTATGTTCAGGGTGTGACAGCTGTTTGGGGTTTTAGGCTGGGTTTCTGTACAGCACTTTGAGATATCAGCTGATGTACGAAGGGCTATATAAATACATGTGATTTGATTTGATTTACTGAGAGCTTGCGCTGACCAACTGGCAAGTGTCTTCCCTGACATTTTCAACCAGTCCCTGACCGATAATGTTTCAAGCAGACCACCATGGTCCCTGTGCCCAAGAACACCACGGTAACCCACCTAAATTGCTAACCGACTTGTAGCACTGATGTCTATAGCCATGAAGTGCTTTGAAAGGCTAATCATGGCTCACATTATCCTAGAAATCGTAGACCCACTCCAATTTGCATTCTGCCCATACAGATCCACAGATGACACAATCTCTATTGCACTTCACACTGCCCTTTCTCACCTGGACAAAAGGAACACCTATGTGAGAATGCTATTCATTGACTACAGCTCAGTGTTCAACACCATAGTGCCCTCAAAGCTCATCACTAAGCCAAAGACCCTGGGACTAAACACCTCCCTCTGCAATTGGATCCTGGACTTCCTGATGGGCTCCCCCATGTGACAAGAGTAGGTAACAACACATCTGCCACGCTGATCCTCAACACAGGGGCCCCTCAGGGGTGTGTGCTCAGTCCCCTCCTGTACTCCCTGTTCACCCATGCCTGCATGGCCAAGCATGACTCCAACATCATCATTAAGTTTGACGATAACACAACAGTGGTTATCGGCCTGATCACCGACCAACGATGAGACAACCTATAGGGAGGAGGTCAGAGACCTGGCAGTGTGGTACCAGGATAACAACCTCTCCCTCAACGTGATCAAGACAAAGGAAATGATTGTGGACTACAGGAAAAGGAGGGCCGAGCACGGCCCCCATTCTCATTGACGGGGCTGTAGTGGAGCAGGTTGAGAGCTTCAAGTTCCTTGGTGTCCACAACACCAACAAACTATCATGGTTCAAACACACCAAGGCAGTCGTGAAGCGGGCACGACAATGCCTATTCCCCCTCTGGAGACTGAAAAGATTTGGCATGGGTCCTCAGATCCTCAAAAAGTTATACAGTTGCACCATCGAGAGCATTCTGACTGGTTGCATCACTGCCTGGTCTGGCAACTGCTCGGCCTCCGACCACAAGGCACTACAGAGGGTAGTACGTACGTCCCAGTACATCACTGGGGCCAAGCTTCCTGCCATCCAGGACCTCTATACCAGGTGGTGTCAGAGGAAGGCCCTAAAAATTGCCAAAGACTCCAGCCACCCAGGTAATAGAGTGTTCTCACTGATACCGCACGGCAAGCGGTACCGGAGCACCAAGTCTAGGTCAAAAGTGATTCTTAACAGCTTATACCCACAAGTCATAAGACTCCTGAACAGATAATCAAATGGCTACACAGACAATTTGCATTGATTTTTATGCTGCTGCTAATATTTGTTTATTATCTATGCATCATCACTTTACCTCCCCCTACATGTACATATTACCTCAATTACCTCGACTAATCTGTGCCCCCCGCACATTGACACTTTACCGGTACCCCTTGTATATAGCCTCGCTACTGTTATTTTATTGTTGCTCTTTAATAATTTTTTATTTATATATAATTATATATATATTTTTTAACTTAAGTTTATTTTAGTAAATCATTTAAGACTTGTTTTTCTTATAACTGCATTGTTGGCTTGTAAGTAATAATTTCATCATAAGGCCTACACCTGTTGTATTTAGTGCTTGTGACAAATACAGTTTGATTTCATTTAATTTCATTCACACCGAGATGCGCAAACTGCACATGACAAACAAACTTCCATATTTATCAAATATCTCTAAAGAACCAGGGATAACAAAGTCTTCATGATGTCCTGCATTGTTGAACGACCACCACAAAACAGTGTGCGGTCTCAATTGATAGAGATTAGAGTGCATGCCTCGACGCCTACAGATAGTTAGACCCTGCAGCTATGAAAAAAGTCATTTTTACAAGAAAATACGCCTACGGTTGCAGCACTGCATCGGGATGTCGTGCTCCATTTTGAGATGTACACACATAAAGTTGACCACTCTTTTGGACCCACATGTGCGACATTCTAGCGTCGACATTCCAGTGTAATTTCTGATTAATAACCATTTGGACCATGGCTGTTCTCTCAGCCAGCTATGTTCTCTTTCTGCTGGCCATTACTAGTCAATTGGTGGGAGGGGAGCTCCCAGTGCTTGATGTTTGTCAGTGAAACTGAATTAGTGCAAATGTAGGGTATTACCCCATGGGCTATGTCACTGGGATGGCTTAAATCACTCGGGCACCGAGCAATAAACACTAGCTATTAACTTTTCTTTTCTCTTCACAATCTTCACAAGGTTGACATTTAAAAAGAACTAGGCCCTTGAAGGAATGCTCGTAATCATCTTTGCTTTGTATCTCGGCCCATACTTCCCATTCATCTGTTATAGTTGAAGGATGGCATGTCCAATAAGGCTGCTTATGCTGAGGGTGTATTATGAGGTATTAATAGTTTAAAAAAACTTTTATCTGCTATTAAAAATATTTTACAAATGTACTGAATAATTTCCACCACAGCTACCATAATGCATACTTTCCATCTCTTTGGTACATTTGTAATATTGACATGATGAGGATTGTAAGTGCATTTGAGGTTGGTGTTACTCTGCATTTGATTACTCTTTCGGGCCCTCTTTAGCCAAATATGCAGCCCCCTCCATTCCGCCCCTCCCCTACCCCCAATAAGGGGATGCCACTGTCAAATGAGGGTCATAAACTCAATCAGATTCTTCACAGGCTAAAACAAGATTAGAGTTTAATCCAATGTACAACAGGGGCTACAGCTCTCGTCACTCACAGCAGCATCATTACAACATTTCCCAAATGAAACAATAGAAGTACAACATTTTAGCCACAATCTCTTCAATTGATATGGTTATTACTTTAACTCCATGTTAAATGGATAGTTCACCCAAATTACAATATGACATATTGGTTTTCTTACCCTGTAAGCAGTCTATGGACAAAGTATGACAGCAATCCATGCTTGGGTTAATTTCACTGGCACTGTCTCCAAATGCTAACGTTTTAGCACATGTGGGTAGGGGGTAGGGGGGGGGGTGGAATGGAGGGGGCTGCATATTTGGCTAAAGAGGGCGCGAAAGAGTAATCAAATGCCATTGAAGTCATGGTACCGATATTAGCATTTTCATACATCATGTTCAAATAATCTATAAGTGACTTTGTTGAGCTTTAAAATCAATTTGAATTTGATACTTTTGGATGATTTGTGTGAAAAATGCTAATATCAGTACCATGAATTTACTGGGATTTGTGCCACAAATGCTAAAACGTTTGGAAACAGTGTCAGAGAAATAAAACCAAAGCATGGATGCTGTCATACCTTGTACATTAACTGCTTACAGGGTAAGGAAACCAATGTGTCATTTTGTAATTGGGGTGAACTATCCCTATTCAAGTCTTCATTTGATGAACGTCTTACATACAGCAGACAACCTATTTAAATATCTTTTTATAAATATAATCATATATTTTCTTATAGTGACTACCACTTTCACCACAGTAACCTAGAACAAATTATTATATGTGCTGCTAACTTCTGCAGTTATCTTTGGCTGGACGTTGTCCTGTCCACTCGTTCTCTGTAGATATCTCATGGTACTTAATCCCATAGCCAACCATGTGCGATATTGGCCACGCTAGCTTGATGGTCCCACTGCACTCCAGCTATATTTTGTTCCTCGGCTTGGAGTTGTGGAATTATGGTTATTCTGCCATTTCATTGCTCCAATTTACCAATGAGAGAAGCACATTTCCCAACTGACAGGCAGGCAGACAGGCATCGTTCTGCTAGAACAGGATGGAAATAAACATACATCAGCTAGGCCTACTAGCACTAGCCCAGTTGATGTATGTCGGGGAGGAGCTAAGTTACATTGTAACGCAAGGGGAGGAGCTTCTGGCTTGATTGACAACCACTCACCCTGTGGATGAGTTTTGGGGTGAGATCAGTTTCAATTTCAATTCAGTTTCAAGTTGTAGCCTTTTCCTGCAGTCAAATGACAAGTGGCCTCATGGGTGAAATGTTATTAATATTTTTCATAACCAGCAGAAAATCTGGTGTTTCAATGTCAAACATTTTTGATATATTTCAGTCTTCTGTGATATATACAGTGTAATATTGGGATACTTTCTTGCAAATGCCTTTCTAAACCCAACAATGCAGAAGTCAATATCAATATAGTACTACAAATAATATAAGTTAGAACAAAAACACAAGAAAGAAAAATAAGAAAGAAAGTAAGTAAGCTATATACAGGGTCAGTTCCAATAGAAGTATATACGTATAGGGGTAAGGTGACTAGACATCAGGATATATGATGAACAGAGTAGCAGCAGTGTACAGTATATGATGATTGTATGTGAGTGTGTGTGCGTGTTTGTAGAGTCAGTATAAATGTGTGTGCATGTTACATCTATGTGACAAAGATTTTACTGAGTTACAGTTCACATAAGGGAATAAGTTAACTGAAATATATTCATTAGGCCCTATTCTATGGATTTCACATGACTTGGCATACAGATTTGCATCTTTTGGTCACAGATACCTTGAAAAATGGTAAGGGCGTGGATCTGAAAACCTGTAGAGTATCTGGTGTGAAGCTCGACACATCTCCTTCGCAGTTGAACAGACTGTTGGTTGATTGTGGCCTGTGAAATGTTGTCCCACTCCTCTTCAATGGCTGTGCAAAGTTGTTGGATATTAGCAGGAACTGGAACACACTGTAGTACATGTCAATCCAGAGCATCCTAAACATGTTGAATTGGTGACATGCCTGCTGAGTATGCAGGCAATGGAAGAACTAGGACATTTTCAGCGTCCAGGAATTGTGTACAGATCCCTGTGACATGGGGCAGTGCATGATCATGCTGAAACATGAGGTGATGGCTGCGGATGAATTGCATGACAATGGGCCTCAGGAACTTATCACGGTATCTCTGGCATTCAATTGCCATCGACAAAATGCAATTGTGTTTGTTGTCCATAGCGCATGCCTGCTTATACCATAACCCCACTGCCACTATGGGGCACTCTGTTCACAACATCAGCAAACCACTTGCCCACAGGACACCATACACGCTGTCTGTCATCTGCCAGGTACAGTTAAAACCGGGATTCATCTGTGAAGAGCACACTTCTCAAGCGTGCCAGTGGCCATTTAAGGTGAGCATTAGCCAACTGAAGTTGGTTACGATGCCGAACTGCATTCCGGTCAAAACCCTTGTGAGGGCGATGAGCACGCAGATGAGCTTCCCTGTGACAGTTTCTGACAGTTTGTGCAGAAATTATTTTGGTGTGCAAACCCAGAGTTTCATCAGCTGTCCTAGAGGCTGGTCTCAGATGATCCCACAGGTGAAGAAGCCGGATGTGGAGGTCCAGGGCTGGCGAGGTTACACATGGTTTGCGGTTCTGAGGCCGGTTGGACGTACTGCTAAATTATCTAAAACAATGTTGGAGGTGGCTTAAGGTGGACAAATGAACATTCAATTCTGTGGCAACACCTAGGGTGGACCTTCCTGCAGTCAGCTCCCTCAAACCTTGAACATCTGTGGTATTGTGTTGTTTGACAAAACTGCACATTTTAGAGTGGCCTTTTATTGTCCCCAGCACAAAGTGCACCTGTGTAAGGATCATGCTGTTTAATAAGCTTCTTGATAGGCCACACCTGTCAGGTGGATAGATTATCTTGGCAAAGGAGAATGCTTGTGCCAAAGATTTGTGCCAAAAATGTGAGAAATAAGCTTTTTATATGTGTTGACAATTTCTGGGATCTTATCTCAGCTCATGAAACATTGAACCAACACTTTTTCAGGAGCCTGTTGGTGTCAGACTTGATGCACCTGTACCGCTTGCTGTGCGGAAGCAGAGAGAACAGTCAACGACTTGTGTGGCTGGAGTCTTTAACAATTTTCCAGACCTTCCTTTCACACCGCCTGATATCGATGTCCTGGATGACAGGGAGCTCAGCCCCAGTGATGTACTGGGCTGTCTGCATCACCCTCTGTAGAGCTATACTATCGAGGGCGGTGCTGTTGCCATACCAAGCAGTGGTGCAGCCTGTCAAGATGCTCTCATTGGCGCAACTCTATAACCTTTTGAGGATTTGAGGGCCCATGTCAAACCTTTTCAAGCTCCTGAGGAGCGCGTGTGGGGACCATTTTAAGTCTTAAGTAATTTGGACACTTGGGAACAGGAATGATGGTGACAGGAATGATGGTGGTCTTCTTGAGACGTGAGGATTACAGACTGGTTACACGAGAGGTTGGAAATGACAGTGAATATGCCTGCCAGCTGTTCTGCACAAGCTTTGAGAACACGCCCTGGAAGACCATCTGGCCTTACTCACGTTGGCCTCAGAGAGCGAGATCACCCAGTCCTCTGGGTTAGTGGGAGCCCATCACGCACGGCACGGTGTTGTTATTGTCTAAGCGTGCATAAAATGCATTGAGTTAGTCTGGTAGAGAGGCATTGTTGGGCAGATCACGGCTGAGTCTTCCTTCGTAATCTGTAATGGACTGTAGCCCCTGCCAAATGCGGCAGGCGTGGGAGCCTGTGTACTATGACTCCACCTTATTCTTATATTGTCCTTATGCTCATTTGATGACTCTGCAGAGATAGTAGCAGGACTTCTTGTACTTGTTCCTGTCTTCAGGGTTGTTTGCAATAGCACTGTGTGCAGCAGCCATGTCCTTTAGCTCGGTGTTAATCCAGGACTTTTGATTGGGGAGGAAGCAAACCTTCACTGTGGGGACAACATCGCCGATACATTTCCTAATGAAGCAAGTGACTGAGGTGATTAGCTAGTTGATGTTATCCGTGGAGTCTCAGAACATATTCCAATCAGCGTTAGCGAAGCAGTTCTGTAGCATAATCTCTGATTCAGATTACCATTTCTCAATGGAAGTCAAAGGTACTTACTATTTGAGCTTCTGCTTGTAAACAGAAAGCAGGAGTATGGAGGCATGATCTGATTTGCCGAATGGGGGATGAGGGAGTGCCTTGTATGCTTGCTTCTGGGTAGACTAACTGGTCTCTAGGACTTTTTTGCCCCTATCGTATTGATGGAAGTTGGTCATCACATGTCTAAATTAATTAAAATCGCCAGCAACAAGAAAAGCAGAAACGGCACATTTTCCTGCTTATTTATAGCCTGGTACAGTTAGTTTAGTGCAGCTTATTATTTTTCTTGTCCTGAGGTGGAATGTATACAACAGTCATGAGAACAACTGAAAACTCCCTCGGGAGGTAGAAAGGTCGACATTTGACCGGTATTCCAAGACGGGTAAACAATGGATAGAGACTTCCACTGAGCTTGAGTCAGCAGACCATTTGTTGTTCACCAAACGGACAGGCCATTAGAGTCAGGAAAATTGAGAGGCAAACCCCTCCCCCTCTCGATTTGCCCGACCCACTGGCTTGTCTGTTCGGTGAATGGAGAATCCATCGAATGAGATAGCCATGGGGGGTATCTTGTCTGAAAGCCATGTTTCAGAAAAGCAGAGAATATTGCAGTTACAACAGTACCATTGGTAGCAAATCCGTAATCGGAGGTCATCCATCTTGTTATCAAGTGACTGGTGACTGGAATGGAGGGAAAAGGTGGCTGGTTTTCCGTTCGCCTTAATCTCACCAGGACTCCCCCGGTCTTGCCTCTGTAATGCCGACATTTCCTCTTGGATACCCTGGTCAGAATTATAGAAAAAGCCAAAGGCAGATAGATGAGTCAACATTAAAGCCGGAATTGAGGTAAGTAACTGCCAATCTGATGTTGAAAAGTTATTGTAGTTTCTAAGAAATTATAGTGGTTCTAAGTAGTGAAAAATAAACGCCAAAAGAATCACAAAATAGCAAGTTGGGTTGGAACTCGCAAAACGGTGCTCCTACTGTACGCTGCCATCTTTTCAAATCACTGTTGATGTTGAGAAGACCAAAGGGAATCATGGTGAAAGAGACTAGTTGACTCTGAACACAGGATCATATAGGTTCCAGAGTTTATAGTGTATATAATACAATTTGATGTAAAGCAAAAATGTAAACACAACATGTAAAGTGTTGGTCCCATGTTTCATGAATTTAAATAAAAAATTGCAGAAATTATTAATATGAACAAAAAGCTTATTTTTCTCAATGTTTACATCCCTGTTAGGGAGTATTTTTCAACCTGACAGGTGTGGCATATCAAGAAGCTGATTAAACAGCATGATCATCACACAGGTGCACCTTGTGCTGGAGACTCTAAAATGTGCACACAACACAACACAATGTCACAGATATATAATGTTTTGAGGGAGCATGCAATTGGCAGGAATGTTCATTTCTCTACTATAAGCTGCCCCAATGACATTTGGAGAATTTGGTTGTACGTCCAACCCAGTCATGTGAAACCCATAAATTATTTCCTTATTTTTTTTATTTTGCAGTTGCTGGAGTTGTAGGTGAACTCATGAACAATAAAAAGGAAAATGCCGTACACTACTCTTCATGCTTCAGGGTGATGTTATTGTTACAATGTTTCTACCCTTAGGGCTTCATCAGGCATGGATGCCAGCTTGTTGTTCTGCTGTATCTGTCTCCATGTACGACCAAGTAAAATAGTTCATGCCATTCATGTACTTTGTTCAGTTCCCATCGACAAACCTATTTGGTACGATTTCTTCCTCGGCACAGTTTCTCTTTAAGCTGTGGCCTATGTATGCCTTTTTCCTTGACCGTTATCCTTGTTTCCTTGTTTCCATAGCAATGCCTTTTTCCGTGCTCCCACGCTCACTCTCCTCCCAGGTAGGCACTCACAGGATGACGTCATAAACTGGTGGATCTCTGATCATTAGACTACAAGACCTCCCTTAGAGTCTATGGTGAGACATTCCAATATACATAAGTGGTATGACCTTGAGGGGGCCCAAGGCACTATTAGCAGACATTCTTTAAAATGTTTTAATAACAGAACGTTTACGCTTGGCCTTGTCTTTTAAAACATATTAAGCGCAGAGTGCAGAAAACATTTAGAAATGTGTTAGTACGTACTCTTATGTGTGTGTATTTGCATAACAATCTCAGACAATAGCTAGAACAAACATGTATTTGCTTTGACCGAGGGCCTGCATGCTATGTTATAAGTCTCAAAATGTACAGAATGGTGCTCTAGTATTGTAAGGGAACACATCTTTTGAAGTAAAGTTTTCAAAAATGGTTGGTTCCCTCATATCTCAAACACACTGTAGTTCTGCTGACTTTGTGCAAATGGTAAATGATTTTAGCAACGTAGATAGGTGTTAGCACCTACTAGCTATAATAACAGTAAAATGCCACTTAAACAAGACGTCTTCGTTTTAACAACACACACAATGGATGTTATAGCATCACCTTTCTGTTTTCAGGGCTTCTTCTGTGATATTTTTTCTGAGTTGGTGCTTGCTCCTGAGAAGTGATCCCAATTCCGGTTGTGTTTTTGGAAAGAGTAGGAGTTGTCTTCCCACACTAGGCATTGATTCCCACTGATACCATGATTCATGAAGCTTAGCCTACTAATGCATTTACATTTTCTATTGAATCATCAGAAGTCCAGCTGCTGAACAATGTTTTTGTGAGGATAATACTTGATACATGTGATGATACTGCCATTCTGTATTATACATTTTTAGGGGAATGCAAGTCTATCAATAAACACTATTGAAGAAAGTGTGTTTGTCTCTGAATTGACAATATATGACATTTAACATTTAGCAGGTCCAGTGTGTTCTGACAAGTTTGCTATCTCGTGTGTGTGTGTGTGTGTGCGTGTGTGTGTGTGTGTGTGTGTGTGTGTGTGTGTGTGTGTGTGCGTGTGCGTGTGTGCGTGTACACACAATTATATCAATTATTTGAAGTAACATGCAGTTATGACTACCTCAAGACAGCACTAACCTGACATGAAAAGGGTAATACTACAGCACACCTTTCATATAATGAACCCACAATCTTAGCTTAACATTGTCTGTTGATATGTGCACAAACTTGCCAAATTTTGAGTGAATGGAGATGCATTGCATCCAACATTCACAACAATATTCCGATACAAGATCCCTGATGTCATTGTTTGCTTTTGTGCAGAGTGGATTTCGCAAGGATTTCCCCATAGTATAGTATAAACAAGTTCAATACAAACCATTCATCATAGCAGGGTAGAGTTGCTGCTCTCTCTGTCCTCCCTTCATATGAGCAAGCCTTGGCATAAAACACCAATCAATAAGTGGACATTATTCAGGACGACTTCCCATATAAAGGAAAATAAAAAAACATATAATTAGTAGAAACGCCAAAAATGCCATCATTGTGACACTGTGAATAAAGTTTCTCTGAATAACTCCTCCTAGATTTCTTCATGTGTATTAGCACTTTGTTTTGTAGAAATTGAGAAGCTCATAGAGCTAGAAAGGAATTTTCTTTGTGAGTAAAGGAATTTACTCAGAGTTTTTGTTTTCAATCGCAGCATGCAGTACAGGGGAATCCACTCTAATCCACACTAGTCTAAGGCAGCCTACTGTTTGGGAAAGCTCTAGGTGGCCTAGAGCAAGGCACTTAACTCTAATTTGCTCCAGGGGTACCGTACTACGATTGCTGACCCTGTAAAACAACACATTTCACTGCACCTATCTTGTGTATGTGACAATAAAACATTTCTTATTTTTTGTTTTTGTTTAATACTGCGAGTACTTTTACTTTACACAAAAGAAACACAGAAATGCCAATGTGAGGCACTGAAGAGCAATGCAGACACGCTGCACAGCCCAAATCCCTCTCCCTTTAATTCTAGTCCTCATTGCGGGGCGTTAATGACTTATACAACAGCTGTTTCACCAGGAGCATTTGGGCTTATGATTCCTCCATGTGAACCATAACACCCACAGTCTGACTGATGCACAGCAACCAGTGACTATCTCTGAGGTAAAACAACAGCACTCTCCTCATCAACGCTGTCTTTCTCTCTCTGTCTCCCTGTCACACACTCTCTCTTTCTCACACACATACACTCAGACACACACACACACACACACACACACACACACACACACACACACACACACACACACACACACACACACACACACACACACACACACACACACGCACAAGGATGCAAGCACACAGTGTGTAATATGTGTGAGAGTGAGAAAGAAAGAGAGAGGGGAGGAAATCAAAATCAACATCAATTAAATCTCAATACACTTCACAAAAATAAATGAATAAAAAAGAAAGAATAAAATAGAAAGAGAGGGGGAGATAAGAGGGGGGAAATGTGATGGCGTAATAGCCCAGTTACTCATAGGATTAGAGTTCAGCGTTAGGACTCAGAGCTCAAACAACTAAGAAATAACACACTGCTGGGTCAAAAGATGTTTTAACAACAATAACCAAGAAAGAAAGTAGAACAATCCAAAATAAGCCCCATTGAGATAGTCACATAACCCAGCGGTGATTGGTCAAAATAACTAAATGTGTGTACTGTGCTATAGTAATCCAGCGCTGGGTTAGTGATATAATGCAAGTTGGGTTGCTTTTAAACCAGCCTTTATAGAGTGGTGAAAGACAGAGACAGAGAGACAGAGAGACAGACAGAGAGACAGAGAGACAGAGAGACAGAGAGACAGAGAGACAGAGAGACAGAGAGACAGAGAGAGAGAGAGAGAGAGAGAGAGAGAGAGAGCAAGAGAGAGAGAGAGAAATGACAACCTCCATCTGCTGGAGAGACAGTTGCGTTTGCCAGCTAACCAACAGACCAATTTAACAACAACACATTCTCAGTAACAGTTACATAAACTTTTACATCTTTACTTGTGGTTGTTTATCTACCTTAATTTCACTGCCTAACCTTCCAAAATGTAATGACCAAAATGTAAATGTAAATGTCCAAATGCACAGTTGCAAAGTATGCTGGGTATTGGTCTAATGACCTCTGTCCCACAACAATAGAAACTCTTTGTCCAAACAAAATTTGGTCAGTTCATTCTACATTAATTAATCTGGTGCACATCAAGTTCCACCAAGTTAAATCAGTTCTACAAGAGACAATTACATTCCGCCATAAAACATGAATGGATTGTGGTAATGTTAATGAAATATGATAGAGCAAAACTTAAGGGCAACCAAAATAAATGTTTTGAGTGTAGAGGTTTCTTTATCTGTCAATGTTAGTCCACTGAGAGAGCGATAGAGCGAAATCAACCTCTCATGCACTCTCACATTCCTAATAGCTCACCTTCAAACACAACAAATTGGTAATGCAATGTTTGCTGTGTAAATCATATAGGCTATAACAGGTGATTTCAACAGCTGACTGCACCTGTTTGACACATTGACCCTGAGGTGCAAAAGAAGACCACCACGTGCTCTCTCTGTATCACGCAAGAGCTGAGCTTGTCATATGTAATGTTTTCACTTATCTCGCTGTGGTCATATCAGTATGTTGAGTCTAATGTGATGGGAGGTTGCCTACCTCCAACATCTTGTAATACAGGTGTGCAGATGGCCAAGGGCAAGACCAGAGTGACGGTTTGAGTTTGCAGTGTGGTCTCCAATATCACATATTTTACTTTAAAATGACGTCAGATGGGTGTCAGCCGAAGTAGGACTGGCAGGTTGTTATTCAGTCTGCGAGAGGAACGGAAAGGCACGGAGATATAGCACGGTGTGATAATATTGCACTCTCTCTCTTCAAATGACAAGTGCTTATTTTTCCCTATACCGCTTACCACACGCAACATCTCGCGCTGACGCGCTCACAGACTCTCTTCCAAAATAACCCGTTCTCTCACCTAGTCTCGTGTTTCTTTTTTAAAACATTTTAACCTATTACTTACATTCATTTATTCAGAGATGTGCGAAATGTGGAATTTTGGCCAACGGTGACCTATCAGCATTTCGAAATTCTTCGGCGCATATTTTCGGGATTGACTGTTATAACCGTCCAAGCTCGGTATATTTCCTGATGTTTTGCTATGCTCTGCTTCTCAATAATGTAGAAAAGTGCGTGGTCATTTTCATCGCCGAATCCACTGAGGATGCCAACGAATCACCTTGCCTCTCTGGTGTTCTTTTTCATAGCTTTTTGACTGTCTAGTGGAGTAAATTCGATGATTTATATAAAGACAAAGTTTGACCGACACAAGTGGTCAGAGGACACCTTTTGGTAAAAGCACAGTGGACCACCTGTCCACGGACTCGGTGCGTCCTTATCAACCTTATCAAATTAATGGGGAGATAATTGCCAAGTTAGAATAAGCAAGCAACGTCCAAGATATGTGCATATTCTCTCTTTTGGTGGTGTAATATCAGGCTTGACATCATATATGGAGTAATTGTATATGCGCAATGTTGAAGGATATAGCCTTAGAATGTTTGCATTAATGACATTTGGAGTAAGGTTCGTCACTTGAGTGTATTAGCCACTATCGACTTTTGTGGAAGCCATCTAAATGGGAGAATACCTGAAGAACTGACTCGAAATTGTTGTCGAGAAAATGTGGATAAAACGGTGTATTGCACGCAGGTAAGAATAATTTAGTCTCTACCTGATATCATTTGCATTATATACGTTTTATGGTAACTGGAACATGTCTGTTGGTGTTTTTCAATTTATAGTATATTATTGTTTCATATTTCATATACGCCCCTATCGACAAATGCTCTCGATAAACTACGCCATGGCAAGAGTTATGAGCGTTTGCTTTATCAATTGTAGGGCTCACACAATACATACATATTATTTATATATTTCTGTGGTGTCTTTACTGTCACAATGTTTTTTTTGATTGTGCATTCAATATTTTGAATGTGGGCATCAGTCGTACGAAGAATCGGGTTTCCAGTTATGTGAAGAAACTGAGCAAAACTTTCACTTACCGCACGCTGGGGGTCGCCAAACGTACATGATTATGCACGACACGACTGCAAGCCCTAGCTGGCAAATAGGTCGAGACACACACACGCTATATTTTGTCATTGCCTAACACAAGTTCAATATGTATGAATTACAAGCCATAAGTTGTACCAGAACTGCCAACCTTGTTCCAAAGAGACTATGCTATAATTAAGCAATACGGCACAAGGGGGAATGGTATATGGCCAATATACCATGGCCAAGGGCTGTTCTTATGCATGACGCATCTCGGAGTGCCTGGACACAGCCCTTAGCCGTGGTATATTGGCCATATACCACAAACCCCAAGGTGCCTTATTGATATTATAAACTGGTTACCAACTAAATTAGAGCAGTAAAAATACATGTTTTGTCATATCCGTGGTATATGTTCTGATATACCCAGTTTATAATTAAGCAATAAGGCCTGAGGGGGTGTGATATATGTCCAATATAACACGACGAATGGCTGTTCTTATGCACGACGCAACGCGAGGTGCCTGGATACAGCCCTTAGCCATGGTAGGTTGCTAGATCGAATCCCAGAGCTGACAAGGTACAAATCTGTTGTTCTGCCCCTGAACAAGGCAGTTAACCCACTGTTCCTAGGCCATCATTGTAAATAAGAATTTGTTCTTAACTGACTTGCCTAGTTAAATAAAGGTCAAATAAATAAATACATATTGGCCATATACCACAAACCCCCGAGGTGCCATATTGATATTATAAACTGGTTACCAACGAAAATAGAACAGTAAAAATAAATGTTTTGTCAAACACATTTGAGTTATTTAGCAGACACTCTTATCCAGAACAACTTACCGGAGCAATTAGCGTTAAAGTGCCTTGGTCAAGAGCACAACAACAGATTTTTCACCTAGTTGGCTCAGGATTCAAACCTGTGACCATTTTGGTTATTGGCCCAATGCTTTTAAGTGCTAGGCTACCTGCTTTCCACCCGTGGTATACAGTCTGATATACTGCAGCTTTCAGCCAATCAGCATTCACCGCTCGAACCACCCAGTTTATAATAACCCTTGAAATGGGTGACATTACTTGTATATGGCAATGTTGTGTTTTTGATACATATTAAAATGTCTACATGCCTAGTCATATTTATTTCATGAATTAGGTGGCTAATATGTCTATGAGATAGCATCATCCGGCACCACTAGGTTCTTTGAAGTTTGTTCCTGTGGCTGCCCACATTAGAGCAGAGCTAATGTAAGCACATCCCTCTTGCCAAGTGTGCTAATGTTTATGACAGCAGTTACATGGGAAAGTATCAAAAGCCAAGTGACATCTATCGTGGCACACCTTGTTACTCAGAACGCACAAATAGTTAAATGCCCACTAATGAACTAGCTACCCCTTCTTACACGCTCAACATTAACTCAACATCAACTTAACATCAACTCTACATGAACTCAACATCACACCATTAGAGCCACACAACCAGTGATGCATACTGACTTCTGTGGTGTTCAGATAGGATGAGGCTGGTTGGTTGGTTGGTTGAGACAGGTTCCCCCTGTGAGAGGTAGAAGAGAGGCGTTTTATTAGTTTTTAATTCAGAAGGAATCTTTAATTAAGAAAGTAATAGTATGGGAGTGAACAAGCTTTTCAGGTGATTCACTGAATGCAGAATGGGAGGGACTCTGTTAATTGGAATAGGATTTCATGCTGAATTGTGTTTTTAATCACTAGACATTTATTTATTTCCCACTGAAACAACGTTAGTTAGACATTATGGATAATGTTGAGGGTTGACTTCACAGTCAAACGATAATAATTGTGGACAGAGCAATCATTGCTTTGGAAGATTTAGAAATGAAAAGGCAGAATGCCTATAAAATGATTGGTCAGGTCAGTGACATCACAGCTAGAGAGCTGGAGATCGAGTCCCACAACACACACCCACCACATTTTCCTGGCCTGCTTTAAAATGCCATTAATGACCTTTATATAGGAGTTGGTTTTATCAGGCTGAAATATTATTCAAACAATTCTGAGAATTTTCAGACGCAGCATTCCATATTGAGATTCTATTATTGTGTTATTACTGTTCAGTGTTATCACTCTGGTTATTTTACGAAACATGATCCTAGAGGAAAGCCACAACAATTTGGTCTCCCTAATTCTAACATGTGATTATATCATTATGCGTGTTACCATGTGTGTGCGTGTGTGTGTGTGTTTAGGCTAGTAAAGTGCATAAGAAGCTGTTGATGTTAACCTATGAAGATTAAATACCACCTTGTGTTGCTGTAATAGTCAAATACTACAGGCAACATAAATAGTGTAGTAGCTACAGTAATGTGTCTGCTAACATCTGTTGTTTGTAGAATGGAAATGAGACATTTTGGACCTTGTTCAAACAACCTCATCAACTGGAAGCTTATTTTTGTATATATAATTTTTTTTATCAATGAAATTACAGTTTAATTGGCTTAAATTAACATACAAGCACAGGGTTTAATTGAATAATACTTTGATGATTACAAATGAAGAGCTAATTTCCAAATCACTATATACACCAATATTTCACATTTGTGTTTTTTCACCAGAAATGATAGCTTATGGCAGGGGTGTCAAACTCATTCCACGGAAGGCTGAGTGTCTGTAGGACTTTGATTTTTCCTGTCAATTAAGACCTAAACAAACAGGTGAGAGGAGTTCCTTACTCATTAGTGACCTTAATTCATCAATCAAGTACAAGGGAGGAGTGAGAACCCGCAGAGACTTGGCCCTCTGTGCATTGAGTTTGACACGTGGCTTATGGGGGCTTTCATCTGTGTGTAAAATATTAGCGTTCTCAGAATTTTGATTCATAGATTTTAGGTGTTGATTAAAATGTTTTTGTTGTTGTTGTTGCAAAACGCTATTCATCCATTCTTTAGCTGGAATGGAATGCTCGCATATACTGTATATTTGACTGTGATATGTGGTTGTTTCACCTGGCTATCTTAAGATGAATGCACAAACTGCAAGTCACTCTGGATAAGAGCATCTGCTAAATTACTAAAATGTAAATGTTTTCCATACAGATCTCATATTATTGTTTTGATTCATTTTTGGTATCACAAATCTTTATAAAAAAATGTTATTTGCTACATTTGCTAAAACATAGCAGTACTACATTATCTGAGAGTGGAGTGGTTATATAGCGTTTTGCAAGAAAACATGATTATTTTTCTCTCTGAAATGAAACCATCAAGTGATAGATTTCAAACAAATACATGGATGTCATTGAACAACCCCATGCCATGATTAGATAGTGAAAAACACACCAATCTCTTTCATAAATTCCTTAAACATTAAAAGCTAATTGACCAACATTTCTGAAAATGGATTTATAGGGTTTTAGAAAAAAAGCTCTTCAAATGTAACACCAAATTCCTACACCTCCTGCTGCACAAGTTCCTCCATTGGGCTGGAAACATGGCTGTCTAGAAACGACAAAACAATCAACACAGTATTGACTAACCAAGCACGAATATATTGCTCATTATTCTAATCTAATCTGTCCTCTTCACAGACTAGTGAGAATGTGGTAGGACAGCACATCACCTATATTGTACATTTTATACCAAAGCCAGTTGCTACTAAATATGAATAAAAATGCTTTATTTTTGGGAATATAGATGATTGACTCATCGTGAACAGTTTCAAATGAGATAAACTCAAAGTAGACATTGTTCCCTTGAATCCCTCCCCCCCGGGGTTTCTCCTGGGACCTATATGCATAGTGTGTGGGAGTGCCCCAAGATATTCATATTTTTAAAAGTGGCCCCAAATGGTTTGTTATATTTAAAGATAATCTTCATTCTCCCTCTCATTGTGATGGTATAGAATAATACAGTCAGCATGCATGGCTCATCTTAACCAATAGGGATTCCTCCCGCTCTCCTCCTCCTTGGCATCAATGGGCCTTATCTTGAGCTCCTTTCATGGATGTCACACATGTGATGTCCCCGACGGTGAGCCCTGGCAGTAGTTAGATAGACCAGACAGCCTCTGCTACTGTTGCTGGAGGGGAAGACTTGGCAGGGCTGCCCGGATCCTTCGGGAGGGGTTTAGGGGTGGTATTTTTTGTGTGTGTCTTCGTTAATGAATGTATAACCATTTGATAACTAAAATCAACTTGATTTATTTCTAATTGTTGTTGAATTCTCGAGAAGGAACCTGAAAGTAAGCATTTTATGATGATGTATCTCGTACATACGACTAATAAAAAGTGAAACTGAAAATTATAGATGGATCCTACACATTAAACATTTGGGGGGGGGGTTCTACTAAGCTATAGTGAATCGTTTTAAGAAGGTCATACTGAGGATCATTTTGCTATTTGATTTGACATTTTAAGACCCCTTGAAGGATAGAAAGGGGGTAAAAAAGACAAAATCTTTTGGGCCTTATTGCTATTAGTCCATACAAACACATGAATAATAGATTTACTACATGAAACAACAGTTAGTCCCCCCAAAAAATGAAAAAGAAGTTTTTTCTGAAGTGTCTGTCCTATATCTGAGAGAGATATGAAAGATCAGGAAACATTTGTCTTTATTTTTTAAATATTGTTTTACTTGTATTTAACCGCTTATTTTTGGCACTGACAGTCTCTATATACACTTCCATATATTTTTCAACTGGTACCAGGGACCTTCAGACAAGTCGTGTGAGGCTGTGTTGCATCTCTGAGCTTCCCATCTCTGGAGAAGTGTGTGTGTTTGCGTGTGTGCTTGCGTGCGTGCGTGCGTGTGTGCGTGTGCGTGCTTACAAACACCCTGCACTCAGCAGTCTGCTAAACCCAGGAGGGGGAGGAGAGCTGGTCCCTGTGACACACAGCAGTGACAACAAAACACAAACCGCCAACTTGGACCATGCTATTGACACCTGACGTAACAGTATACATCTCAGTTTGCCCAAGCCGCACAGCCTGATCTTCGGAATCTCATTAGTGCGTTGTATAGCTTAAGAATTGCCACAACATATAGTGGAGTTGATCAGACCTCTTACTGTAGCACAGCACTGGCTGTTAATGTGAGGCACCTAAGTCAGAATTGTGATTCCCTGAATGGTGTTAAAGTTAGACTCAGCATAATGACATCAGCATTCACAACGGGGTTACTTCCTGCCTACAGAAACAACAACACCAGGATTCAAGACTGACACTAATTTGGCCCTACCTTGAGGCATGCCCATGTTGGGAAGAGCCAATAGTGGCAGTCTTGGCAGATTTGAATTTTGTTGTTGTTGGTTTCTGTAGGCAGGAAGTTGCCTCGCCTTTCTTTAAGGGAATTGAAATACCACCACAACAGAACAAGACTTTGAGACATTAGTCAGGTTATGATGTTACATTGTTGTGTCATGGTAAAATATGCCTAACATCTGAAGAAATTACACATGTTATGTGCATGACAAAGGTTTACTTAGAAGAGTTAGAATCAAAAAGAATATTTCAGACCATCAATTTATTGAACTAAACACCATGCATGTCAACTACAAATATTCTCAATCTTATCCGAAATATAGGCCTAGCTCCATTCCATGCAACTGAAACATACTCTATTCCAACCACAATATGCTAACTGCAGAGAAGAGGTTTATAGTGAATTTGTGAGTGGTTTTAATGACCACTGCTGTAACCAAGCCTTGCCACAGTTGCCAGTGTGTGAGCATGTGAAGGAGGATATGCGCTATTATTTCACTGAAGCACATCCATCGCACTGAACCGAGCCTGGGAGAGGAAACAGCGGAGCTCATACTTGATTCATGTAGTGAGCTTTTGTCGGATCAATACTGCCTCTACAATGGATCAGATTTATCCGTCAGGGCACCTCCACTAACTGGCCTGCTGCATGCAGGCATGCAGGTCGTCTCTCAGCGGCCTGCTTTTCCGAAAACACTTCATAAATGAACAACAGGGATATTCTGGGAATGGTTTCCCTTTTCCCTGTTCCATCCAGTCAGACGGTACAGTAATTGAGATGGCTGGATAGGAGGCGGAAACCTTGAGTATGAGAACTGAGTTGATTCTAACATTGTCCCATAAGTCCAATCAGGAAGCTTGGGGTGGTCCTCCCCCATCCCTCTCCTTTCGCCATGCAGACTCATCCCCCCGCTTATCTTTTTCAGCATGTGGGTCATGTACACAGTAGTGGAGGACGTTGTGCTGAGGGATTAATTAATGGAACGTCAAAGTGCCCTTGGCTGTTGCATCTTGGATCCTCCACATTTTTTGTCTTTCCAGGCGTAGGTTCCCACAGCTAGCGGAGAAGCAACATTACTTCATCCGCCCGTGGTAGCAGCTGCTGCCTGCTCTGCCTTACAGGCATGGTGTGTGTATGTGTGTGTGTGTGTGTGTGTGTGTGTGTGTGTGTGTGTGTGTGTGTATGTCTGTGTCTATGGCAGGGTTAACTTTTTACAGCTTTTCATGTGAGAACCTCAAGCATTGTATTGAAACATTTGATATATTTTGTAAAATATTTACCACCTAGAGGCCTGCACTGAGGCAATCCATAAATCAGCAGAACCTTCACTAGAGCAATTTACTATGAAATAGTGGATTTCTACTGAGAAACCATGACGCTGGGCTAGTTCCCAGGTTCGTAGCTACAGTTGTTGGAAGTTTACCTACACTTAGGTTAGAGTCATTAAAACTCATTTTTCAACCACTTCACACATTTCTTGTCAACAAACTATAGTTTTGGCAAGTCGGTTAGGACATCTACTTTGTGCATGACACAAGTAATTTTCCCAAATATTGTTTACAGACAGATTATTTAACTTATAATTCACTGTATCACAATTCCAGTGGGTCAGACGTTTACGTACACTGAGTTTACTGTGCCTTTAAACAGCTTGGAAAATTCCAGAAAATGATGTCATGGCTTTAGAAGTTTCTGATAGGCTAATTGACATCATTTGAGTCCATTGGAGGTAAACCTGTGGATGTATATCAAGGCCTACCTTCAAACCCAGTGCCTCTTTGCTTGACATCATGGGAAAATCATAAGAAATCAGCCAAGACCTCAGGAAAAAGTGTAGACCTCCACATGTCTGGTTCATCCGTTGGAGCAATTTCCAAACGCCTGAACGTACCACGTTCATCTGTACAAACAATGGCACGTAAGTATAAACACCATGGGACCACTCAGCCGTCATACAGCTCAGGAAGGAGATGCATTCTGTCTCCTGGAGATGAACATACTTTGGTGCAAAAAGTGCAAATCAATCCCAGAACAACAGCAAAGGACCCTGTGAAGATGCTGGAGGAAACAGGTACAAAAGTATCTATATCCACAATAAAACGAGTCCTATATCAACATAACCTGAAAATCCATTCAACAAAGAAGAAGCCACTGCTCCAAAAACGGCGTAAAAAAGCCAGACTACGGTTTGCAACTGCACATGGGGACAAAGATCGTACTTTTTGGAGAAATGTCCTCTGGTCTGATGAAACAAAAATGGAACTGTTTGGCCATAATGACCATTGTTATGTTTGGAGGAAAAAGAAGGGTGACTTGCAAGCCGAAGAACACCATCCCAACCGTGGTTGCAAATGGGTCTTCCAAATGGACAATGACCCCAAGTATACTTCCAAAGTTGTGGCAAAATGGCTTAAGGACAAAAAAGTCAAGGTATTGGAGTGGCCATCACAAAGCCATGACCTCAATCCCATAGAACATGTTTGGGCAGAACTGAAAAAGCATATGCGAGCAAGGAGGCCTACAAACCTGACTCAGTTACACCAGCTCAGGTGGAATGGGCCAAAATTCACCCAACTTATTGTGGGAAGCTTGTGGAAGGCTACCTGAAACATTTGACCCAAGTTAAACAATTTTAAGGCAATGCTAGCAAATACTAATTGATTGTATGTAAACACTCAATTAGTGATCCACTGGGAATGTGATGGAAGAAATAAAAGCTGAAATAAATCATTCTCTCTACTATTATTCTGACATTTCACAATCTTAAAATAAAGTGGTGATCCTAACTGACCTAAGACAGGGAATTTTTACTAGGATTAAATGTCAGGAATTGTAAAAAACTGAGTTTAAATGTATTTAGCTAAGGTGTATGTAAACTTCTGACTTCAACTGTACCGACGTGGGAATTCTAGTCATTGACTACAGCTCAGCGTTCATGTCACACCCTGACCTTAGTTGCATCTTGGTCTTCCTCTCTTTCACCCGAAGACAATCGTTACAGAATCACCCACCACCAAAAGACCAACCAGCGTGGTAACGGGCAGCAGCAGGAGGAGCAGCGCAATCAGGACTATTGGACTTGGGAGGAGATACTCGATGGAGAAGGACCCTGGACGCAGCCGGGGGAATATCGCCGCCCCAAGGCAGAGCTGGAGGCAGCCAAAGCGGAGAGGCGGCGGTATGAAGAGGCAGCACGGCAGCACGGCTGGAAGCCCGAGAGGCAGCCCCAAAAATGTTTTTTTGGGGGGGCACACGGGGAGTGTGGCTAAGTCAGGCAGGAGACCTGAGCCAACTCCCCGTGCTTACTGTGGAGAGAGAGAGCGTCGTACTGGTCAGGCACCGTGTTATGCGGTAGAATGCACGGTGTGTCCAGTACGCGTGCTTAGCCCGGTGCGCTACATCCCAGCTCCCCGCATCTGCCGGGCTAGGGTAAGGATCCAGCCAGGGCAGATGGTGCCAGCCCTACTCTTCAGACAGCCAGTGGGTCTCCTCGGGCCAGGATATCCTGCGCCGGTGTTGCGCACTGTGTCTCCCGTATGTCTGCACAGCCCAGTTCGTCCTGTGCCTGCGCCCCGCACGTGCCGGGCTAGAGTCACCATCCAGCCAGGACAGGTTGTGCAGGCCATTAGCTCGAGACCTCCAGTGCATCTTCACGGTCCGGTCTATCCAGTACCACCAGTGCCAACACCACACACCAGACCTCCAGTACGCCTCCACAGCCCAGTACATCCTGTTCCTCCTCCCCGCACTTGCCCTGAGGTGCGTGTCTCCAGCCCGGTACCACCAGTGCCGGCACCACGCACCAGGCCACCAGTGCGCCTCCGGGGTCCAGTACTTCCTGTTCCTGCTCCTCACACTCGCCCTGAGGTGCGTGTCCCCAGCCCGGAACCACCAGTGCCGGCACCACGCACCAGGCCTATAGTGCGCCTCGGCAGTCCAGTACGCCCTGTTCCTCCTCCCCGCACTCGCCCTGAGGTGCGTGTCCTCGGCCCAGTACCACCAGTGCCGGCACCACACACCAGGCCACCAGTGCGCCTCCAGGGTCCAGTACTCCCTGTTCCTGCTCCTCACACTCGCTCTGAGGTGCGTGTCCTCGGCCCAGTCCCACCAGTACTGGCACCACGCACCAGGCCTACAGTGCGCCTCGCCAGTCCAGAACGTCCGGCAACAGTACCCAGTCCAGAGCGTCCGGCAACAGTACCCAGTCCAGAGCGTCCGGCAACAGTACCCAGTCCAGAGCGTCCGGCAACAGTGCCCAGTCCAGAGCGTCCGGCAACAGTACCCAGTCCAGAGCAGCCGGCGATAGTCCGCAGACCGGAACCTCCTACGACAGGCCGCTCCAGAGACTTTAAGTAAGGGTGAAGTGGAGCGGGGTCCACGGCCCGAGCCAGAACCGCCACCTCGGATTTATGCCCATCCAGACCCTCCCATATAGTGTTAGGTGTGCAGCCAGGAGTCCGCACCTTTGGGGGGGGAGGGTGGGGGGGGGGGTACTGTCACACCCTGACCTTAGTATTCTTTGTTTTCTTTGTTATTTTGGTTAGGTCAGGGTGTGACATGGGTGATGTATGTGTTTTTGTCTTGTCTAGGGGTTTTGTAGGTTTTATGGGGGTGTTTCTATTCTAGGTGTTTTGTAAGTCTATGGTTGCCTAGATTGGTTCTCAATTAGAGGCAGCTGTCTATCGTTGTCTCTGATTGGGAACCATATTTAGACAGCTATATTCTTTGGGTATTTTGTGGGTGATTGTTCCTGTTCCAGTGTTCCAGTGTTTAGTGTTCACGTTACGGGACTGTTTCGTCTACAAATACCTAGGTGTCTGGTTAGACTGTAAACTCTCCTTCCAGACTCACATCAAGCATCTCCAATCCAAAATTAAATCTAGAATCCGCTTCCTATTTCGCAACAAAGCCTCCTTCACTCATGCTGCCAAACATACCCTTGTAAAACTGACTATCCTACCGATCCTTGACTTCGGCGATGTCATTTACAAAATAGCCTCCAACACTCTACTCGGCAAAGTGTATGCAGTCTGTCACAGTGTCATCCGGTTTGACACCAAAGACCCATATACTACCCACCACTGCGACCTGTATGCTCTCGTTGGCCCTCACTTCATATTCATCGCCAAACCCCCTGGCTCCAGGTCATCTATAAGTCTTTGCTAGGTAAAGCCCCGACCTTATCTCAGCTCACTGGTCACCATAGCAGCCCCACCGTAGCATGCGCTCCAGCAGGTATATTTCACTGGTCACCCCCAAAGCCAGCTCCTGCTTTGGCCGCCTTTCCTTCCAGTTTTCTGCTGCCAATGACTGGAACAAATATCAAAAATTACTGAAGCTGGAGACTCATATCTCTCTCACTAACTTTAAGCATCAGCTTTCAGAGCAGCTTACAGATCATTGACCTGTCTGTAGCCCATCTGTAAATAGCCGACCCAACCACCTCAACCCCATATTGTTTTTTTCTGCTTTGCACACCAGTATCTCTACTTGCACATTCATCTTCTGCTCATCTATCACTCCAGTGTTTAATTGCTAAATTGTAATTATTTCACCACTATGGCCTATTTATTCCCTTGCCTCCCTAATCTTACTTTATTTGCACACACTTTAGGTTCCTGGAGAGCAGGCAGTGTGCCCCTGATGATGCGTTGGGCAGACCGCACCACCCTCTTGGTTTATGCATCAACAGTTTTCACAGACGGTCACTCAATTAACCCATGTCAGTTAAAAGTCCAATTCAGCTGTTTTATCTCAATATCGAATCCTTTATGGGTGACAATTATGTATATTAATTAAATGTTTTCAATTAAAATGGGAAAAATAAACAAAAATGTATTCTTAGCAAGAAAATTAGCTGATATTGTCAGAGAGGTTTGGAACTCTCTTTCTTATTGGTCTATTAACTAATTTACCGCATGGTGATGTCACCATGGACGGCCAAGACTCCATCCCACCAAAACAGGCAGAAATTTCAGGCAGTCTTTTCAAACAGCTCTTTTCACCATTTCACAGTATTATTGCAACGTCATAGTGTGGAAATATATATAAAGGATTTTGCATACACTTGGCAAAAAAAAGTATCGTTTTTGAAATCTCCGGGTTTAAAAAAAAGTTGATTGTTAAATTAGGGCATTTTCACATGACATTCGGCATCCTGGTTTGGTTCACGGTAGTGTTTGTGAGAATTCTACAAAATACATTTTGCAAGATCTGAAAATAACAGTTTCAGGGTATGATTAGCAAGACACACATTTTACATGACGTTAGCGAGCTATCTTGTTTACAATGGACAAAAAAAGTTCCACACGACTCGCGTTGCTGCGTCACAATACCTGGTACTATGGTCCTAGATCTTGGACCCACTACTCACGCAGGTCCAGGATTAGTTTCAGCCAGGGTTCGTTTGCGTTTCACACATGCTTTATTGCGTGGATCAGGGTGCCAAGCTCACCAGGATCCAGATCATAAGAGGATATGTGAAAGTGCCCTTAGTCTAGTTAGTCTAGTCAGCTATTTACAGTAAAGTTGTAGTAATCATGGCAAAATTACCGACCAGGGCACTTAGGGCACGTGCCGAGGGGCACTGACCTCCAGGGGTCCTGACCTCCAACCTCCAAGTGTTCTGACGTTCAGGGGTCCCCCATTGATTTTGTTAGTCACGCTAACTCAAATATCAAATGTACATGCCATGACAAAATATGTAGAATTGCAGGAAAAGAGCTTTTTAGACTACAAAAATGTATCCCACCCAATGTTTCCACACTGACCAGAAGCTGGAAACTGCACACTCCAATTAAAGTTCCAGCTTATACTTATTTCTCAAATAACACTGTTTGATTCATGGTTTCAAAATGTCTTGCGATGGGAGGAGTGTGTATACTGTAGTGTGTGTGTATGTGAGAACATGCTGGGTGGTGTTTGCTCTAACGCTTACTCTAAGAGGTTGAGCACACAGGCCTCCCAACAGGCTCCAAATGGAGGCTCAATGGGCTCTCAGCCTTTCCTAAGACTTGCCATTTTAAACAGACTTATCGAAACCACACAGACCGCTAACAATATTCACAAAATGGGATTTCTTGAGCAAGCACAAGCCACTAGGCCTACCAAAAAACAGTATTTTGCTGTTACTTTTCTGTTGATGAACAAGTGAGAAAAGTGATACATTTTCCAAGTGTCATGAACTAGGGCCCTGTGTTTTAGTTAACCTTTATTTAAAGCTTTTTATCAAACTGTCCCCTTTTCTTTTCATGTCAGATGGTAGAGGACCATCCTCAGACAATTTCTTTAATGTCACATGCACAAGTATAGTGAAATTCCTTTAACAATGTAGTACTGGCCTCCCGGGTGGCGCAGTGGTTAAGGGCGCTGTACTGCAGCACCAGCTGTGCCACCAGAGACTCTGGGTTCGCGCTCAGGCTCTGTCGTAACCGGCCGCGACCGGGAGGTCCGTGGGGCGACGCACAATTGGCCTAGCATCGTCCGGGTTAGGGAGGGTTTGGCCGGTAGGGAAATCCTTGTCTCATCGCGCACCAGCGACTCCTGTGGCGGGCCGGGTGCAGTGTGCGCTAACCAAGGTTGCCAGGTGCACGGTGTTTCCTCTGACACATTGGTGCGGCTGGCTTCTGGGTTGGATGGCGCTGTGTTAAGAAGCTTGGTTGGGTTGTGTATCGGAGGACGCATGACTTTCAACCTTCGTCTCTCCCGAGCCCGTACGGGAGTTGTAGCGATGAGACAAGATAGTAGCTACTAAACAATTGGATACCACAAAATTGGGAGAAAAAGGGGTAAAATAAAACACACAAAAACAATGTAGTACTAAAAATAACATAAGGGAGAACAAAAACAGACAAGACTTAAATATTAGACTTAAATGAACAATATCACCAGTATGCTCAATCTAGTCTCCATGGTTTAAGTTTTGCATATAAACTCTTAAATGTTTTAAACAGAAGCTTAGGGAATATTATCAATTATAAAATTCTAAAAATTCTATGCACACTTCCAAACATTTTCAACAATTATCTTATGATGGGCTGATTATCGCAACCATTTAGCCACTTATCTAAAGCCTGCCAGAGGATGATGCTTTTCTCTTCTCCAGAACACCCCCAATCGCCCACCTTCCCCCTGAATCCCCCCTCCACAACACTGCTACTCCTAACGGGGGCCAAGGCTGAGCCCGTTCTATCTCTGGTCCAGACGCTAACACAGTTATTGGAAAAAAGGGAAACAACATAGGCAATAAAGGATTAAAATAACTATAGACAAATTTGCTAATGGCCCTAATTTGAAGCACTGCCGCAATGTGACATTTACTCAGGGGATTATATGTAGGAGATAAGTAATGCATTGATGTCTCAAAAGAACACTAATGTTTTCCAGGCTTTGATAATAGATTCAGTGCCAATGGTAGTATTGGATAGAATGCAACCACCCACTGTGGATAATATGGAATGAGGCACTTTATATCTTGTATTTCCTAATTCTGTATCCCGAGACTACTGGCACCGCATTTACTTATTGTCTGTGACTGTGCAATATCTGACAGTGTGATAAAATAGGCCTAACCTTTTTTTGTGATGACTGTATGAAAGAATAACACGTTTTTTTCTCTTCTACTCGTGTCAGAATATGGCACATTCAATGAAGGAAGAGATTTTGTCTGGAGGACTCTAGTGCTGTAGCTAGATAAACTGGGGGAGTGGTTAATGTAATAAAAGAAGCAGCCATGTTTCCTCATCATTCATGAATTCCCAATGCGGCAGCATTCATCAGGGTCCCTCCGAATCCCTGTCAGTATTTTGTATACACCCTGACATATTCAATTTGCCTTATCGTTAGTAATTCATTGAGTTTCTTGGACTGAAAGAAGGGCTGCCATATTTTTCTTTTCAATTACACCATTTTCTGTGAAGTCCGGCTATTGTAAATGTCTATATATCTCCGGAAAATGATAGCTGGTGTTTTATCAACATCACGGAAGATTAACTCAATTGTACGCGTTCCTTTCTAAGTAACATTGGAGATTAACATCAATTGAGTTCTTGAGAGACACTTGCATTACAGTGTACTATAGCGTCATTCCATCAAGCTTAATTCAGGGGAAGAAGATGCCATTGCCAATTAACGTTCTCCCCATCATTCTCTCCAGTGAGCTAACTGTTAGTCTCACTCTAACTATCTGTAGAATAACAATTTACCAGTGATTCATTGATCATCTGCAGAATCAGCATTTCCCTTGAATGTCATGTTAACCATCCCTGACCAGGGTGATTGAGAATAAGAAAGTAATTAAGAGGAGAATGGTGCAGTAGATCTTCATAAGTGCTCTAATAATTCCATCCTAACCATCTCCAAGCCCCAGTCTTAAGCGCTGTAATATAGCTCTCGTTTTCCTAATGATACCTGTGTTCTAAAGTGGAGATGGTGGAGATTGTATCTCATTTGTTGATGTGAGTTCTTGGCAAGGAAGGATCACATCATCTGCCACCCCACCCCATTCCTAAACCTACATCTTGAGCACCAGCCCTTCAAAGAAACTCAAAAAAGTATGAAACCACAGGCTTTTTTGAGAAAGTTATTAATCACTTGGCTGTTTCAAGGATCTGATAGAGATAGCGATAGAGAAATCAGCCATGGAGACTCATTCACTTCACTACATTGCAGTGGGGGTTGATGTCGGTGCAATGTGCAAAGACGTCATAGGGGAACAGAAATTGGACTTTTTGTAATCTCTCTGTAATTTCCTTGTTTTTCTATATATTTTTTTCATAGTGGTCAGTCGTTTATTTCAGTCGTTTGGAGCACGGTTGCTTAAGGCTATTCGGGCTTTAAAGTGCATCTCCACTGACCTCGTCTTAAAAACAGTGATTATTCTGGGTCAGACTCCCTTAAAGCGGCAATGCTCGTATTAATCGAAGTGGGAAGGCAGTGAAGGACTGTTTTCCTGCCCTTGTTTTGCCGTACCCCTCAAAATAGGAGAGAAAGAAACCTCATGACCCGCTCTCTTCCTTATCTACTTAGGGTAATGTAAAAAAAAAGGCTGCTTATGAATCGCGGCGATACAACCACCCACTGTGGATATTTTGGTTAATTTACGCTTCAGATGTAATTAACTATGAGGTAATTGCCATCCTATGGTGCATGTGTGTGTTTTGTGTGCCAATTTAGACTTTGGGGGGTTTACTGTAATTTCCAAACCCATGTTGGTGCGCACACACTTCTGATGTTAACCATGATAGTAATATGAAATGCTCAGTCTAATCTGCCAATATGAAAAACATGTTTTCCAATTCCAATCAAGGTCAACTACATTGTCCTATTCCTAATAATGTTCATTCGTTTCTGTCGACGAATCCTTTTAAGATGTAGCTATAACATCATTCATTGGAACAAGACTACTGTGCTATTTTCCATCCAGACTCACTGTCGATGGTGCATTGACACATGGTTGTTTGGGGAATGCATCAACATGATGTCAGCTTGTAATACCACAATCTGCTGCTGCACCAAAAACAATAGCAGAGCCCCGGTCCCTCTCCTTGCATGCTTGAAGCTATTCATAGAACCCAGGGCCTCGGCTCTCTTCTGCTCTCCTCTTAACTACACTCGTGGGGCCATTGTTGTAATTTGATGAAGCAGTCAAATCTGTCCTGCTGCCAGTGGGCTCCCAATTGCTGTTTCTGCCTGCACTGCCCCCGTGAGTCAGATGAAAGGGATCCTTCCTTGTTCCATGGGCTGTATGTGATCACACAGTTTCCCCCCGCTACACCACTCTGCAACTGTTCAGGAGTTCCTCTCAAGGTAAAGCAAATGCTACCCCCCGTTCCTCCCGTCCCTCCCTCCCATTTCCCCCACTCTTCTATTTTAAGTATCATAACCCTCATGTGGGCAGGTGCTCGAGGCTGCCAGTTTCAGGAGAGGAGAGGTAGAATGAATGGATTCCCATTGTATTAGCTACTGCTGATATTTTGCTTGAGTGTCAGATGCCTTTCAATGCCCTTTCAATGCTCTTCATGGAGAGATGAACCTGGTTCTTAGTGCCACGACTGTGGTTTTCAGAATGTCGTTCCTTACCCCCGCATACCCTAAAGGTGATGGAAGGAATAAAAAGCAGCCTTTTCAGGAATAAAAAGCAGCCTTTTAATAAGGAATAAAAAGCAGCCTTTTCAGACAACTTGGCTAACTTGGTCTTATGTCAGAATACACACAGGCATAAAATGACAGAGGCCGTTCTCTCCCAGTCAACTGGAAATTGATCCTGTTACGTAAATCACTATACTCTTCCAGAGTTGTGAAATATGTAATTACAACACGCTTTGTAATATACATGGAGTGTACAAAACATTAGGAACACCTGCTCTTTCCATGACAGAATGACCAGGTGAAAGCTATGATCCCTTATTGACGTCACCTGTTAATTCTTTAGAGTCTAAAACCTTGTGGGGAGGGGCGACGCTAAGATGACTTATGGAATTGTTTTAAGATGAATACTATGGATAATTTAGCTATTTGATTTGGAATTTTAGGACCCCTTGAGGTATACCCAAAAATATTACAAAATTATTTGATCAAATATTGATTTTGAACTGTACTACTGTAGCCCATAGAAAGTAATTGAATAACACACTCATAAACGGAAAAAATGGAAAAAAGGAAAACCTCTGTAATAAAAAACAAGGTTCTGAAGTGTCTGTCCTAAATCTAGGAGGTATAAGAAAACTCAGGAAATATATATACAGTGCCTTCGGAAAGTATTCAGACCCCTTGATCTTTTTCCACATTGATCAATCTACACACAATACCCCATAATGACAAAGCAAAAACAGTTTAAAGTTTTTTTTTGCTAGCAAAAACCTTATTAAAAAAAAAATCTAAAAACGGAAATATCATATTTACATACGTATTCAGATACTTTACTCAGTACTTTGTTGATGCACCTTTGGCAGCGATTACAGCCTTGAGTCTTCTTGGGTATGCCGCTACAAGCGTGGCACACCTGTATTTGTGGAGTTTCTCCCATTCTTCTTTGCAGATCCTCTCCAACTCTGTCAGGGTGGATGGGGAGCTTTGCTGCATAGCTATTTTCAAGGTCTCCAGAGATGTTCGATCAGGTTCAAGCTAGGGGTCTAGCTGGGCCACTCAAGGACATCCAGAGACTTGTCCTGAAGCCACTCCTTCGTTGTCTTGGCTGTGTGCTTAGGTTCGTTGTCCTGTTGGAAGGTGAACCATCGCCCCAGTCTGAAGTCCTGAGCGCTCTGGAGCAGGTTTCCATCAAGGATCTCTCTGTACTTTGCTCCGTTCATCTTTGCCTCGATCCTGACTAGTCTTCCAGTCTCTGCCACTGAAAAACATGCACCACCATGCTTCACCGTAGAGAGGGTGCCAGGTTTCCTCCAGACGTGACGCTTGGCATTCAGGCCAAAGAGTTCAATCTTGGCTACATCAGACCAGAGAATCTTGTTTCTTATGGTCTGAGAATCTTCAGGTACAATTGGGCTGTCATGTGCCCTTAACTGAGAATTGACTTCCGTCTGGCCGCTCGAATCAAATCAAATCATTTGTCACATGCGCCGAATACAACATGTGTAGACCTTGAAATGCTTATTTACAAGTCCTTAACCAACAATGCAATTCAAGAAATAGAGGTAAGAAAATATTTACTAAATAAACGAAAGTGATTTTTTTTTAAATAAACAAGTAACACAATTAAATTACATAACAATAATGAGGCTATATAGAGGGGGTAACAGTACTGAGTCTATGTGCAGGGGTACAGGTTAGTCAAGGTAATTTGTAAAGTCACTATGCATAGATAATAAACAGTGAGTAGCAGCAGTGTAAAAACAAAGGGGGGTAACGTAAAAAGTCTGGGTCTTATGTTCAGCAGTCTTATGGCTTGGGGGTAGAAGCCTTTTGGTCCTAGACTTGGCATTCCTGTACTGCTTGCCTTCCTCTGACACCGCCTTGTATATATTGTAGGTCCTGGATGTCAGGAAGCTTGGCCCCATATACTGGGCCATACACACTACACTCTGTAGTGCATTAGGTGTGACAGGTGTGCGTACAATGGGCAGTGGGAGCAGGCGTGACACAAAGAGATACTTACAGTTTATCACTGTGTATGATGTTATAATATCTTATGTAGGTGTTATAATGGCTTTATGAATGCAGGCATATATGAAAATGGTGAACAATTTGCCAGCACACTGTCAAATCGCAGATGAACAGCAGATCAACATTCAGTTTGGTGTGTGTGGTCCTTAAGTGTAAGGTCTCCAAAATACATGTCACCAGTTAAATGTTGTACTGACTTTGCAGAGCACTTTTGGAGTAGCTGCTGAGACAAAAAAAAATGTAACTGTAGAGGTTTTCCTGTCAAGGGTCTTACACCTAGATGATTAAATGGCCGCTGCACTCTTGTGGATAGCAACCTAGCTTGAGTCTGATGCCTTGGACAGGCTCCCATTTTAAATGTGCGGAATCCAATGAAGGCAATAGCAAAACCTGAATCTACCTCGCCTCATACACTAGACGTACTATAGTAAACACAAATCTGGGACACTGAATTGAGTATGATATGTTACATTTTGTATGGTTACATAGGATAGAAAGTTACTTAAGACAAAAGCAAAAGCAGAGTGGTCAGTGTGGATGGGTGGGTGCATAAAGTGAACATTATATACACCCAACCATCTAGCGATCCAAAGGTTGCGTTTTCGAATCATCACGGACAACTATAGCATTTTAGCTAATTAGCAACTTTGCAACTACTTAGCATGTTAGCTAACCCTTCCTCTAACCCTAACCTTAAACCCTAACCCCTAGCCTAGCTAACGTTTGTCACCTAGATAACCTTAGCGTTAGAAGCAAAACCTCCTAGCTAACATTAGCCACAACAAATCAGAATTCGTAACATATTATACGTATTGAAATTCGTAACATATTGCAAAAATTGCCATTCGTAACATATTGTACAAATTGTAATTCATAACATATCATACATGGATGATGGAAATCCACACACTAATGCATACAATACAAAACCTAACATGTCATGCTGAATGGAGTGTCGTGGATTTATATTTACTATATTACATCTAACCCTGAGTCCAGGTTGAATAAATAGGTAGCAACAGTAACCAAGGGGGTGGAGCTTAAGGAAGGGTGAATTAGAAACTCAATTTAAACCATTCCACCTAGTGGTGCACTATGGACGATATTAAACTATTTTTACAGTGTTGCAGCTGACATGATTGATGAAGACTTGAGACAATTTTTCCATTTTGGCAGCTGTAATGTCCTTTGGTCTTGTATAACAATCTCAAGGTTATTGAAATATTATTGACAACAAGTTGCACCAATGCCCCTGCTCCTATGACATGATGTTGGAAGCAGAGGTGAGATTAGGGACTGCAACAGGGCACCACCACCATCTTAGGGTGGGAAACGGAATGGATTTCTGTTGAAAATGACACGAAAAAATGATTTTGAGTTTCATCCCCTAAAAATTCAAATTTAACCCTCAGATGTTTGCGTTTATGGACCATCCAAACTGTACCACCTACTGTAGAAATGAAACACATGCTCTCTGAAGCTTGCATATCGTTGCCCATTGATTTGACCTCAAGGCCATTTTTTAAACTTTGTGTGGGAGAGAGCATGATACAACAATTGCTGGCATAATTACACCATCAATTGCTAGACACCTCCTAACAAAAAGCCTCAGTTACTCTATAGGCTCTGAAAATGTCAACAGCTTAAACCACGAGACAATGCCTCTAGGGCTATAAAATCACGTAGAAAATACGAAACACTGATTCAGTGGGTACCCGCCTACCTGCCATCGCACCTACTGTAGCTCTTTCAGCCAAACAGAGGGAAGGTGCTTTCACCAAAGCACCATTCAATGGCTGTGTTGGGAAGGGAAATTATGTGTACTCAGTGCAAGGGTTGTCGAGGGCAATGCTGATATAATGTCTATTGATGGCGATGTGGAGCAGTGGGGAGCTGAGTGGTGGGGAGCTGAGTGGAGGGGCTGGTGGAGTGGGAGGGGGGGGGGTGAACTAGATTATTTAAAGGCCTGCCTTTCTCACCTCCCTCTGGTGAAGAACCTGGATCTGCCAAAGGCCTTGTTTCTGCTGCTACCTGACTCCCAGGAAGAGTTCTAATTACAACCTATATTACACACAGCATTACTATACTGTGAGCATGGCAGACCTCCGCTTGCCCAGCCAGAAGACAAAAATGATAGTGGAATAGCTTGATAGGCAATGTTTTTCTTTAGCACTTTGTATAGTACAGCATTCACACCCAAGATGGAGTAGCAGCAAGATGTGTTTGTTTTTGTCCCGTGTAAATGTTCAGCTTTTTCCGTTTTTTTTCTTTCTCTTTTTCCATTTTCAAATTAAATATAGCTTCCTGCAACCCGCCTCGCCCAACGTGGTACGGATCTGCACATTTTTTTAGACCTTATAACTGGAACCTCCATCAGAAGCTAGCCTTCCGAAGATACCCAGCTAATTAGCTACTAGCGATTTAGTCATTGTTAGCCACTGCTAGCAGTCTTTACCCTTAGCACAGACACCATCCGCTTTAGCCCGGATAGCCCAGATAATATCTGCCAGTCTGCACAGCGCGATATCAGCCCTGAGCATATCGGACTGCTTTTTTCCCCCACTACATCACCGGATTCCTACCGAAAGCTCTGGACCATTACACCGGATCATCGCAGCTAGCTATCTGCTACCGAGTGACTATCGTGGCTAACGCCCTTGTCCAGAAGCAAGCACCAGTTAGCCTCGAGCTAGGCCCATTCCCCCGGCTAGCAAAGTACACCAACTACAATACCTCTCTTGCCAATTGGCCTGGACTCCTTTGTCGACACGAAGCCCCGCCGATCCATCACGACTGGTCTGCTGACGTATTTCGGCCGATGTTCTCTCAACCGGCCTCTGCGTTGTTGATATCGGTTTTGGACCCAGCTACCAGCCCCGGCCCGCTAACTCTCTGAGCGCCGTGTCTCCCGCTCGTCTAGTGTTGTGACAACTGCCGATCGGCTTCCTGTTTCATCCATTTCTGCTTTTTGGACCCTATCATCAAT
This sequence comes from Oncorhynchus tshawytscha, assembly GCF_018296145.1. Taxonomy (NCBI): domain Eukaryota; kingdom Metazoa; phylum Chordata; class Actinopteri; order Salmoniformes; family Salmonidae; genus Oncorhynchus; species Oncorhynchus tshawytscha. Next base: position 19,839,146 of record NC_056450.1, on the reverse strand, counting down.
TGGCTACACAGCTGATGCCTACTGGACTGTTCATTAACACGGTACTTCATTTTGTTTATCTGTCAGCCTCAGCCTCAAACTCAGGCCCTGTGTGTAGCTAACTGACCCTCTCTGCCCATTCAATGCCATTTACCCGTTGTTGTTGTCTTAGCTGTTTACCCTTTGTTGTCTTAGGCCTCCCAATCAACACCTGTGATTGCTTTATGCCTCCCTCTAATGTCAATATGCCTTGTATACTGTTGTTTAGGGTAGCTCTCATTGTTTTGTTTTACTGCGGTGCCCCTAGTCCTGCTCTACATGACTTGCCCAACCCCCCACACATGCGGAGACTGCACCTAGCTTAACTGCCGTTTCCAGAGATGCAGCCACTCTCATCGTCACTCAATTCCTAGGTTTTCCTCCACTGTAATCCACTGTACTCGCACCCTATCATGCCCTTGTCTGTGCATTATGCCCTGAATCTATCCTACCACGCCCAGAAGTCTACTCCCTTTACTCTCTGTTCCGAACGCACTAGACGACCAGTTCTGACAGCCTTTGGCCGTATCCTTATCCTACTCCTCTGTTCCTCTGGTGGTGTAGACGTTAACCCAGGCCCTGTGTGTCCCAAGGCACTCTCATTTGTTGACTTCTGTAACCGGAAAACAAACACAACATTTTCCGCCTAGATAGAAATGCTAAAAGTAGTTGTAATCTACTGTAGAGATAGCCTGCAGAGTTCTGTCCTACTATCCACGTCTATGCCCAAACAGTTCAAGCTTCTACTTTTAAAAATCCATCTCTCCAGAAATAAGTCTCTCACTGTTTCCGCTTGTTATAGACCCCCCTCAGCTCCCAGCTGTGCCCTAGATACCATATGTGAATTGATTGCCCCCAATTTATCTTCAGAGTTTGCAATGTTAAGTGACCTAAACTGGGATATGCTTAACCCCCCGTCCGTCCAACAATCTAAGGTAGATGCCCTCAATCTCACACAAATTATCAAGGAACCTACCAGGTACAACCCCAAATACGTAAACATGGGCACCCTCATTTATATCATCCTGACCAACTTGCCCTCTAAATACACCTCTGCTGTTTTCAACCAGTATCTCAGCGATCACTGCCTCATTGCCTGCGTCCGTTATGGGTCCGCGGTCAAATGACCATCCCTTATCACTGTCAAACGCTCCCTAAAACTCTTCTGTGAGCAGGCCTTTCTAATCGACCTGGCCCAGGTATCCTGGAAGGATATTGACCTTATCCCGTCAAAAGTGCCTTCCTCACCATCTTAAATAAGCATTCCCCTTTCAAAAAATGTTGAACTAAGAACAGATATAGCCCTTGGTTCACTCTAGACTTGACTGCCCTTGACCAGCACAAAAACATCCTGTGGCGCACTGCACTAGCTTCGAATAGTCCCCGCGATATGCAACTTTTCAGAGAAGTCAGGAACCAATATACACAGTCAGTTAGGAAAGCAAAGGCTAGCTTTTTCAAACAGAAATGTGCATCCTGCAGCACTAACTCCAAAAAGTTTTGGGACACTTTAAAGTCCATGGAGAATAAGAGCGCCTCCTCTCAGCTGCACACTGCATTGAGGCCAGGAAACACTGTCACCACCGATAAATCCACGATAATCGATCATTTCAATAAGCATTTCTCTATGGCTGGCCACGCTTTCTACCCCAACCCCGGCCAATAGCTCTGCACCCCCTGCAGCAACTGGCCCAAGCCCCCCCCCTCCTTCGCCCAAATCCAGACAGCTGATGTCCTGAAAGAGCTGCAGAATCTGAATCCCTTCAAATCAGCTTTGCCAGACAATCTAGGCCCTCTCTTCCTAAAATTATCCACCGCTATTGTCACAACCACTATTACTAGTCTGTTCAACCTCTCTTTTGTATCGTCTGAGATTCCTAAAGATTGTCTCCCCCATCTTCAAAGGGGGAGACACCCTAGACCCTTGGTTTCTCTAATGACTGCTTCGCCTGGTTCATTAACTACTTCTCAGACAGAGTTCAGCGTGTCAAATCGGAGGGCCTGTTGTCCGGACCTCTGGCAGTCTCTATGGGGGTTCCACAGGGTTCAATTGTCGGGCCGACTCCTTTCTCTGTAAACATCAATAATGTCGCTCTTGCTGCGGGTGATTCTTTGATCCACCTCTATGCAGACGACACCATTCTGTATATATCTGGCCCTTCTTTGGACACTGTGTTAACAAACCTCCAAACAAGCTTAAATGCCATACAACTCTCCGTCCGTGGCCTCCAACTGCTCTTAAACGCTAGTAAAACTAAATGCCTTTCCTTCCAGTTCTCTGCTGCCAATGACTGGAACGAATTGCAAAAATCACTGAAATTGGAGACTTATATCTCCCTTACTAACTTCAAGCATCGGCTGTCAGAGCAGCTTACCGATCGCTGCAACTGTACACAGCCCATCTGTAAATAGCCCATCCAACCAACTACCTACCTCATCCCCATATTTATTTTATTTTTTGTTCTGCTCTTTTGCACACCAGTATTTATACTTGCAGATCCTCATCTACACATCTATAACTCCAGTGTTAATTGCTAAATTGTAATTACTTCGCCACTATGGCCTATTTATTGCCTTACCTCCTTACTTCATTTGTACACTCTGTATGTAGATTTTCTATTGTGTTATTGGCTTTATGTTTGTTCATCCCATGTGTAACTCTGTGTTGTTGTTTTTGTCGCACTGCTTGGCTTTATCTTGGCCAGGTCGCAGTTGTAAATGAGAAACCTGTTCTCCACTGTCCCACCTGGTTAAATAAAGATGGGAAAAAAAGAAAAATTGTATATTTAGTTTTTATGCATATTGTGCATATTGTGTGTTTCTACGACACTGGGTAGGTGACTGCCAATGGAATATTTTTCTACGTCACTGAGTAGGTGACTGCTGACTGCATATTTTTCTACATCACTGGGTCGGCGACTTAGAGTATGCTGGAGATACAATGCCTCTAAAGAACAAACCTTTAGTATGCATAATTATTTTCTAGACCACATTCAATCACTTGCAAACTGACAGGAGAGCGAACTGACAGGAGAGCACTATGTTCAGACCTTGTGTATAGTAACGTGCATATTGCAAGCAACTGCCCTTGATCCTTTGTGTTGTCTGTATCTTGCATGGCTTAAATTGGTTTTTCCCTTAGTTGCTGGAGTGATGTGCACAACCAGTTACGTGGCATTATTTACCTTGAAACTAATACATCTCAGCTGTGATGGAATTTCACGAAACTGCGTGTCCCTGTGTGCCTTGTCTCTGCCCTTTGTTTTTTCATAACCACAGAACGTTGTCCAGCCTGACCTCATTACACACCTGAGATCTGAACACCAGGCACAAGCTCTCATACATCCATTCCCAAACAGGGAATTGCTACCTAACCATCCATTCAATTACTCTCTGATTACACCAGTGATGTATGTCTCTCCCTGTCTTCCAGTTGCGTTCCTCTCAACCTTTCAGGAAACGTTAACCAGCTCTTTTAGCCAGCCACGTTTGATTACTCTAAACTAAAGTAGTCCATTGTGCGTTCGTCAGTGGCTCCTGAGTAAAGCCCTGAAGGCCAAGACTGAGACAGTCTGAACTACAAACAGTGCAGAAGGGGGAGTCAAATGTCACTGGTTCTCTGTCACAAGTGTCTTAGTCATCCTGCCATTGAGCATGAGGACCATTGAACCCTCTTTGCGCTCTCTCAGAATGCATAGATCACAGAGAGCTCAGGCTTAAATCGCTGCAAACATGCAGCCCAGTTCACTACTTCACAATGTCAATGAGTTGATAATATCATAATATAGGCCACATCCTCTTTGCACAGTGTGCTCTGAGCTGTAATTCCATAAACACATTGAATGAATCCTTTTTTTATCCTCCAAACATTCGAATAAGGATTATATATTTTTGCGAACTGACATCAAAGAAGGTTATGATACTCTATGCTCATTTAGCTTTTGGATAGTTTTGTGTTGACTGATGGAACACTCAAGTTTCAAGTGCAGGTAATTAAGTAGAATATGCATTTATTTTCTATGGGTCACAGTTTCTTGTACGCTGGAATTTAAAGTTTGGTAACACTTTACATAAAGCCTGCAGGTATAACGCTGCCCGAGCCTTTATAATGTCTTATAATCAGGTGTATAAAATGTTGTTTCTTTATGTATTAACATTTCAACGGACTCAAAATGGATCTTTTATTAGATGATAGAAGACATTATAAGGGGGTCATTCTTGCTCATAACATGTCCTACATAATTTATTATACATTTTCAGTTGAGTATATACTTTAATCTTGTTTGTCAAATCTCCAAGGTGCCAGTTTGTTAACACGGCCTGATATTCAAGAGTCGGTTCAAGAGAAAGCGCTTTTTTTGTCCACAGGCATGTTTTAAACATAGTCACAGAGTATTATTTATAACTTATTTATAACTTACCCTAACAGTATAATCCATGTTTTGAGTCATATGCCAATTATATTTTTTACTAAAATGAAAACCTATGAATGTGTTGCAGATTGACGTTCATCTAGCATGAGGCTCATGTGCTTAATTTAGAATGCCTGTCTAGGCCTAATCCTAACCCCCTTGACAATGGAATTTATATAGAGCTGCAAAATAACGTTACAGTGGATTTACTCTATACTGACAGGCTAAGGCTGGCTCTGTATGTGGAATATTAACTGAGAACATTCCTTCAGCAGATTCAAGTGTTGTTTTATCCAAAATGCAAAAAAAACAAATGGCCAATGTTATTGGCAATCAAAACTGTTGAATTCAAAAGGCTAGAATTCAATGATAACCTCAGTGCTTTAGAGAGGAGAGCACACCAGAGCAACGTACATCGGCCGAGTGGGTTGCCTTCCTTTCACCTCTGATCAGAATATCTGCCACCAATTTCTGTTAATTTCCAGACAATTCTACATGTTGAATCACCACTGTTCATCACCACCTTGCAGGTAATCACTAACACACTGCGGCCACCCGCTGCTTTGAGCCATTCATCTCCGCTGTGTTTTTATTCTCTTACACCCACACAAATAATATTGTCCCTGCCTCATACAAAAACACATTTGAAGTACTAACCAGTAATTAACATTAAATTAGACAATGTTTTCGGCTTGAAAGAAAACTAAATTAATCTTTGTTGTGGATAAAAATTGTGTGTGTGTGTTTACCTTCACTTGTGTGTGAGCCTGTGTGTGTGCATGCTATCTGCCGGATGTCAAAAGAGAGCCTGAATAATGCATATTGTTTACAATCAACTTGCCCTTTGCCAGTCTTCGGCACTAAGAAGTGCATATGAATGTGGATATGTGGGCTCCCTCTCTGAGTAATTGTTCTTCCTGCTGTTTTACTGGGTATGAAGATCATTGAGGCTGTACCATCCACAATGACTCCCACTACCATGATCCCACAGTACCATCTGAGTGTATTATGGTTATTGCAAGAGCGGTGGTAGGGGGTGGGAGTTGTGGTGGTTGGGTTAAATGACTGGTTACAGGATCGGGGGCGTTTGATGCTAGTTCCAACTTCACAGTAGGTCCTTTCAATATGTTTTGGGGGGTTGCAGAAATGCCTTCTTGAACATGTGAACTTTCATGCGCCTTAATTAGAAACTTGTATGGGATCCAGTTCCAGATTCAGAAATCAAAGGCCCCGGAGCTTTGTTTAAAAAAAAAAAAAAAAAAAAAAATAGGCCCCCTTCCCGGCACGCCATCATTTTCTGTAAACAAATCTGTGCATCAAGATGCAATTCGATATGTGCTATCTTTACTGTTGAAGAAAAGTTCCTTTATAATAAAGCCATAATAACGTTTGCCATGTGGCATGCGCTACAGTTGAGCAGAAGCGTTTTTAGCAGGGTCTGAGGAAAAAAATTGGCCTTTTAAAAACTAATTTCATGCAGTTCATCATTTACATGACAGAAAACATTAGCTGAATTTTTTTTAATACCACACAATTGACCAAAATCAGTGGCAACTCTGACACTGAGATCAATCTGGACTTGAATTCAAACAAACACTGGCCCAGGCCAATGAAGCAACACACAGATTGTACAATATTAGGAGGCAATATATCCACAGTATACAGTGCATTAGGAAAGTATTCAGACCCCTTCACTTTTTCCACATTTTGTTATGTTACAGCTAAAATGGATTAAATAATTGTTTTCCCTGATCAATCTACACATTTTTGCTAATCCTGTCTCCTCTGAGACAGGATTGTGTCGAGGCACAGATCTGGGGAAGTGTACCAAAAAAATGTCTGTAGCATTGAAGGTTCCCAAGAACACAGTCGCCACCATCATTCTTAAATGGAAAACGTTTGAAACCACCAAGACTCATCATAGAGCTGGCCGCCCGGCCAAACTGAGCAAAGGGGGCAGAAAGGCCTTGGTCAGGGAGGTGACCAAGAACCCAATGGTCACTCTGACAGAGCTCCACAGTTACTCTGTGGAGATGGGAGAACCTTCCAGAAGGACAACCATCTCTGCAGTACTCCACCAATCAAGCCTTTATGATAAAGTGGCCAGACGGAAGCCACTCCTCAGTAAAAGGCACATGACAGCCCACATGAAGTTTGCCAAAAGGCACCTAAAGGAGAAACAAAATTCTCTGGTCTGATGAAACCAAGATTAAATGCTTTGGCCTGAATGCCAAGCATCCCGCCTGGAGGAAACCATGCACCGCTCATCACTTGGCCAATACCATCCCTACGGTGAAGCATGGTGGTGGCAGCGTCATGCTGTGGGAATGTTTTTCAGAGGCAGGGACTGGGAGACTAGTCAGGATCGAGGGAAAGATGAACAGAACAAAGTACAGAGAGATCCTTGATGAAAGCCTACTCCAGAATTCTCAGGAGCTCAGACTGGGGTGAGGGTTCACCTTCCAACAGGACAAAAACCCCAAGCACACAGCCAAGACAACACCGAAGTGGCTTCTTGACATGTCTCTGAATGTCCTTGAGTGGCCCAGCCAGAGCCCGGACTTGAAAATAGCTGTGCAGCGACGCTCCCCATCCAACCTGACAGAGTTTGAGAGGATCTGCAGAGAAAAATGGGAGAAACTCCCGAAATACAGGTGTGCCAAGCTTGTAGTGTCATACCCAAGAAGACTTGAGGCTGTAATCGCTGCCAAAGGTGCTTCAACAAAGTACTGAGTAGGTCTGAATACTTATGTAAAAGTGATATTTCAGTTTTTATTGTAATTCATTTGCAAAAATGTCTAAAACAGTTTTTGCTTTGTCATTATGGGGTATTGTCTGTCGATTGATGAGGGAAAAATAAAAATGTAATCTATTTTAGAATAGGGCTGTAACGTAATAAAATGTCGAAAAAGTGAAAAGGGTCTGAATACTTTCCGAAAGCACTTTATATAGCCATGATGTAATTGGCTGAGATAATAGGGGTTGACCATGCTGACAGTTGGCCATGCATTTACATGTGAATTCTTAAAGAGATGGGTGGGGCTAAGGCTTAACACATAAAGGGGCAATCAGGAGTTGCTGCAACCACTGATTCTTGAAGAATATAACTTATAAATGCCTCATGAGCTTAGTTAAACTTTTGTACCCCACCCGAACACAAAATATAAGCTTGTTTTACTCCAATGTTTGTAAACAAAGTAAATGTAAGCAAACACTATATATCATCAAAATAGTTTAAAACTATTATGTTGATATCATGGATGGTTAGTCCTTGCATCCATAGCTCTGTCTATGAACACCATCGCAAAGATCATTCATTATTAATTATTTATACGCAGGTCTAAGAAAATGCATTTCAAAAGAACAGGATAAAATATTTTGAGTTTAAATGACTAACCGGCTCAATTTGGCACAACGTAGCAAAATTTGAAATTGTGTTTTTTACGTTGGATAAAAGTAGAGACTCGGAGCTAGAAAATGGTTATTCATCCACTGCAGTTGAGGAACAATGGGAAAGTAATTCTTTAAAAAAATGTCTCTTGAATATTTTTGGTTCACCTACTGGAGAACTTTTCTTTGTCTACACCCAATCAGCATTGTTCACACCGTCTTAAGCCTTAGCCCCACCCATCTCTTTAAGGATTCACATGTGGGGCCATGTGCTAAACAGAGTAAGGTAGTGTCGTAAACAACCAAATGTTTCAAGACTAAAAGTGGTGAAAGTAGTAGCAAAAATGCACTTTATGTAGTCCTTGGACTACATCCTAATCTGACTTTGGTGCAGGGCATGTTGTTCTTCACATTAGTCTATATCAAATAAAATACAAGTTTATTTGTAACATGTACAGGATACAGAAGGTGTAAACGGTACAGTGAAATGGTTATTTGGATAGTAGCAATATCAAAATTGAAGTTCAATAGATAAACCTGGCTAATCTCACACTCAACGTCAACAAAACTAAGGAGATGATTGTGGACTTCAGGAAACAGCAGAGGGAACACCCCCCTATCCACATCGATGGAACAGTAGTGGAGAGGGTAGCAAGTTTTAAGTTCCTCGGCATACACATCACAGACAAACTGAATTGGTCCACTCACACAGACAGCATCGTGAAGAAGGCGCAGCAGCGCCTCTTCAACCTCAGGAGGCTGAAGAAATTCGGCTTGTCACCAAAAGCACTCACAAACTTCTACAGATGCACAATCGAGAGCATCCTGGCGGGCTGTATCACCGCCTGGTACGGCAACTGCTCCGCCCTCAACCGTAAGGCTCTCCAGAGGGTAGTGAGGTCTGCACAACGCATCACCGGGGGCAAACTACCTGCCCTCCAGGACACCTACACCACCCGATGTTACAGGAAGGCCATAAAAATCATCAAGGACAACAACCACCCGAGCCACTGCCTGTTCACCCCGCTATCATCCAGAAGGCGAGGTCAGTACAGGTGCATCAAAGCTGGGACCGAGAGACTGAAAAACAGCTTCTATCTCAAGGCCATCAGACTGTTAAACAGCCACCACTAACATTGAGTGGCTGCTGCCAACACACTGACACTGACACTGACTCAACTCCAGCCACTTTAATAATGGGAATTGATGGGAAATGATGTAAATATATCACTAGCCACTTTAAACAATGCTACCCTATATAATGTTACTTACCCTACATTATTCATCTCATATGCATACGTATATACTGTACTCTATATCATCGACTGCATCCTTATGTAATACATGTATCACTAGCCACTTTAACTATGCCACTTTGTTTACATACTCATCTCATATGTATATACTGTACTCGATATCATCTACTGTATCTTGCCTATGCTGCTCTGTACCATCACTCATTCATATATCCTTATGTACATATTCTTTATCCCCTTACACTGTGTATAAGACAGTAGTTTTGGAATTGTTAGTTAGATTACTTGTTGGTTATTACTGCATTGTCGGAACTAGAAGCACAAGCATTTCGCTACACTCGCATTAACATCTGCTAACCATGTGTATGTGACAAATAAAATTTGATTTGATTTGATTTGATTTAACTTGGTCATGTAATCATCATTGTTTAGACATGTAGCTAGCTAGCTAGCTGGATAAACAATGAACGTAATGGTGCTTTCAAGACAACTGGGAACTTGCAAAAATATGAGGTCAAATTCTAACATCAGTGAGCTTCAGGTAGGAAATGCAGCGCTCTAGAAGGAAGCCCGAGTTTCCAAGAGAGAATTCAGAGTTGGATGACAGTTGAAAATGATTTTTCCCAGTTGTAGTAATTTTTTTCTGAGTTCCCAGTTGTCTTGAACGCACTGAAGTCGAAAGTCAGACCTTTCCGAGTTCCCAGTTTCCAGTTGTTTTGAATGCGGCAAAAATCCCAATTGATACTACTAGCAATACAAACTGATTGTCATAGCTAGCCACCATGCATGACTCTGCAGGTAGCTAAAGCTAACCAACTAGGTTCAATGTTAGCCAGCTATCTAACATTAGGCTATAACTAGCAATGCAAATGGCTTTCTAAGAAATGAATAATCTTACTACATAGATCATGCACATAACTTTAGCTAGTGAGCCAGCCAGCTAACATTAACATTAGCTAGCTAGCTAACAGTACGCTTGCAATGAAAACAACTTTCTGACAAAATTTGAAACGTATAATATCTGATAATGTAGCTAGCTAGACTCTTACCCGTATACATGGATGAAGACTTCTCCCTCTCTGTCATGGTTGCCCTTAGCTTGAAGATTTAATCTGGAGACAGACTCCAATTTGCATAACTCCCCAACAGATCCACAGATGATGCAATCTCCACACTGCCCTTTTCCACCTGGACAAAAGGAACACTGACATGATAATGCTATTCATTGACTACAGCTCAGCGTTCAACATCATAGTACCCTCAAAGCTCATCACTAAGCTAAGGACTCCCTCTGCAATTGGATCCTGGACTTCCTGATAGGCCGCCCCCAGGTGGTAAGGGTAGGTAACAGCACATCTGCCGCGCCGATACTCACCACAGTGGCCCCTCAGGGGTGCGTGCTTAGTCCCCTCCTGTACTCCCTATTCACCCATGACTGCATGGCCAAGCACGACTCCAACACCATCATTAAGTTTGCCAACGACACAAGAGTAGTAGATCTGATCAACGACAACAATGAGACAAACTATAGGGAGGAGGCCAGAGACCTGGCTGTGTGGGGCTAGGATATACAACCTCTACCTCAACGTGATCAAGACAAAGGAGATGATTGTGGACTACAGAAAAAGGGGGACTGAGCACACCCCCATTCTCATCGACGGCGCTGTAGTGGAGCAGGATGAGAGCTTCAAGTTCCTTGGTGTACACATCACCAACAAACTATCATGGTCCAAACACACCAAGACAGTGGTGAAGAGAGACGACAATGCATATTCCCCCTCAGGAGACTGAAAAGATTTGACGTGGGTCCTCAGATCCTCAAAAAGTTCTACAGCTGCACCATCGAGAGCATCCTGACTGGTTGCATCACCGCCTGGTTTGGCAACTGCTCTGCTTCCAACCGCCAGGCACTACAGAGGTTATTGCGTACGGTACAGTACATCTCTGGGGCCAAGCTTACTGTCACCCAGGACCTCTATACCAGGCAGTGTCAAAGGAAAGCCCTAAAAATGACCAAAGACTTCAGCCACCCTAGTCATAGACCTTTCTCTCTGCTACTGCACAGAAAGTGGTACCAGAGCGCCAAGTCTAGGTCCAAAAGGCTTCTTAACAGCTTCTTCCCCTAAGCCGTAAGACCCCCCCACCCCCGTTTTTACGCTGCTGCTACTATCTGTTTATTATCTATGCATAGTCACTTTACCTCTAACTACATGTACATATTACCTTAATTACCTTGACTAACCTGTGCCCCCGCACATTGACTCTGTACCTGTACCCCCTATATATACAGTTGAAGTCGGAAGTTTACATACACCTTAGCCAAATGCATTTAAACTCAGTTTAAATGTTAATCCTAGTAAAAATTCCCTGTCTTAGGTCAATTAGGATCACCACTTTATTTTAAGAATGTGAAATGTCAGAATAATAGTAGAGAGAATGATTTATTTCAGCTTTTATTTCTTTCATCACATTCCCAGTGGGTCTAAAGTTTACACACACTCAATTAGTATTTGGTAGCATTACCTTCAAACTGTTTAATTTAGGTAAAACGTTTTGGGTAGCCTTCCACAAGCTTCCCACAATAAGTTGGGTGAATTTTGTTCCATTCCTCCTGACAGAGCTGGTGTAACCAAGTCAGGTTTGAAGGCCTCCTTGCTTTTTCAGTTCTGCCCACAAATTTTCTATGGGATTAAGGTAAGGGCTTTGTGATGGCCACTCCAATACCTTGTCCTTAAGCCATTTTGCCACAGCATTGGAAGTATGCTTGGGGTCATTGTCCATTTGGAAGACCCATTTGCGACCAAGCTTTAACTTCCTGACTGATGTCTTGAGATGTTGCTTCAATATATCCACATAATTTTCCTGGCTCATGATTCCATCTATTTTGTGAAGTGCACCAGTCCCTCCTGTAGCAAAACACCCCCAGAACATGATGCTGCCACCCTCGTGCTTCACGGTTGTGATGGTGTTCTTCGACTTGCAAGCATCCTCCCTTTTCCTCTAAACACAACGATGGTCATTATGGTCAAACAGTTCTATCTGTTTCATCAGACCAGAGGACATTTCTCCAAAAAGTGCGATCTTTGTCCCCATGTGCATTTGCAAACTGATTTTTTTATGGTGGTTTTGGAGCAGTGGCTTCTTCCTTGCTGAGCGTTCTTTCAGGTTGTCGATATATGTAGGACTCGTTTTACTGTGGATGTAGATACTTTTGCATCTGTTTCCTCCAGTGTCTTCACAAGGTCCTTTGCGGTTTTTCTGGGATTTATTTGCACGTTTCACACCAAAGTACAGTCATCTCTAGGAGACAGAATGCGTCTCCTTCCTGAGCGGTATGATGGCTGTGTGGTCCCATGGTGTTTATATTTGAGTGCTATTGTTTGTACAGATGAACGTGGTACCTTCAGGTGTTTGGAAATTGCTCCCAAGGATGAACCAGACTTGTGGAGGTCTACAATTGTTTTTCTGAGGTCTTGGCTGATTTCTTTAGATTTTTCCATGATGTCAAGCAAAGAGGCACTGGATTTGAAGGCAGGCCTCCAATGGACTCAAATGATGTCAATCAGAAACTTCTAAAGCCATGACATAATTTTCTGGAATTTTCCAAGCTGTTTAAAGGCACAGTCAACTTAGTGTATGTAAACTTCTGACCCACTGGAATTGTGATACAGTGAATTATAAGTGAAATAATCTGTCTGAAAAATATCTTGTGTCATGCACAAAGGAAATGTTCTAACCAACTTGCCAAAACTATAGTTTGTTAACTAGAAATTTGTGGAGTGGTTGAAAAACGAGTTTCAATGACTCCAACCTAAGTGTATGTAAACTTCCGACTTCAACTGTAGCCTCGCTACTGTTATTTTATTGTTGCTCTTTCATTTATTTAGATTTTTTATGTATTTTTTTTACTTCATTTAATTTTGGTAAATACTTTAACATGTATCTTTCTTAAAATCTCATTGTTGGTTAAGGGCTTGTAAGCCCTTTTACTACGCCTGTTGTATTTGGCGGATGTGACAAATACTTTTTGATTTGATTTGATTTATACAACAGCCTTCTGTGGGTTGTCTTTTCGACTCCATCCACATATTTGCAATCAAACAGCAGAATTTTCGGCATCTCCTTAGCTATCATACTCAGCTTCCACTGGGCATTCCACTGATTTCAAAACTTTTTTCCTGTCTTTTTCCTTGGCTAAACCATCTAGGCTCGTAATTTAACATTTTTTTCATGTTTACAGATAGCATTCACATTTATTATTAAGGCACATGGAAGTTCACATGCTCCAGAAGGTATTTCTGCCCCCAAAAAACGCCTTTTTATCGAAAGTGTATGTTTACTTTCAAATGCCTCCTCTAAAGTAGTGACGTGCTAAATTTTTGGAAACTGTTTCCCTGCCTCTGTGTCAATTCCAAGCTGCGCTGTTAATCAGAATTTTCTTATAAAATGTAACAATTTATAATGTTGTCACCCATTAGACTATTGTCAATTTAATCTTGTCTTTAAGATAACTCTATTATTATGTGTCTGAAATTAGTTTCAATATAGTTTAGGTGTAGTTTCGATGACTGGCATTCTATGTCCTCTTATAACAGCTTATAACACAATTTATGTTTATAATATTAAGATTCTAACAACAACAGTGTGTTATATACTGTATACTTATTTAGGAAAAGTCAAGGACGGGGATATGATTTTAAAAATGGCAGAGTAATTAAAAATGTAAATTCATTTTGCTTTAAAATGACACTTTCGGCACATCTAGATTTAAGGAAGGGGGATGAGGAGGGGGGTACCTAGTCAGTTGGAACTGAATGCATTCAACCGAAATGTGTCTTCTGCATTTAACCCAACCCCTCTGAATCAGAGAGGTGGGGGGCTGCCTTAGTCGACATCCACGTCAGCAGTTGTTGGGGGTTAACTGCCTTGCTCAAAAGCAGAACGGCAGATTTTTCTACCTTGGCGGCTCAGGATTCGGACCAGCGACTTCTGGTTACTGGCCCAACCCTCTTAAGCCCTCTCTAGTAGAGGTCGACCGATTATGATTTTTCAATGCCGTTACCGATTATTGGACGGCCAAAAAGCCGATACCGATTAATCTGACTATTTTTATTTATTTTTATTTATTTGTAATAATGACAATTACAACAATACTGAATGAACACTTATTTTAACTTAATATAATACATCAATAAAATCAATTTAGCCTCAAAAAAATAATGAAACATGTTCAATTTGGTTTAAATAATGCAAAAACAAAGTGCTGGAGAAGAAAGTAAAAGTGCAATATGTGCTATGTAAGAAAGCTAACATTAAGTTAAGTTCATTGCTCAGAACAGGAGAACATATGAAAGCTGGTGGTTCCTTTTAACATGAGTCTTCAATATTCCCAGGTAATAAGTTTTAGATTGTAGTTATTATAGGAATTATAGGACTAGTTCCCTCTATACCATTTGTATTTCATTAAACTTTGACTATTGGATGTTCTTATAGGCACTTTAGTATTGCCAGTGTAACAGTATAGCTTCCGTCCCTCTCCTCGCTCCTCCCTGGCCTCGAACCAGGAACACAACGACAACAGCCACCCTCGAAGCAGCAGCGTTACCCATGCAGAGCAAGGGAAACAACCACTCCAAGGCTCAGAGCGAGTGATTTTTTAAACGCTATTAGCGCGCGCTAACTAGCCGGCCATTTCACATCGGTTACACCAGCCTCATCTTGGGAGTTGATAGGCTTGAAGTCATAAACAGCGCAATGCTTGAGGCACAACGAAGAGCTGCTGCCAAAACGCACGAAAGTGCTGTTTGAATGAATGTTTACGCGCCTGCTTCTGCCTACCACTGCTCAGTCAGATACTTAGATACTTGTATGCTTGTATGCTCAGTCAGATTATATGCAACGCATGACACGCTGGATAATATCTAGTAATATCATCGACCATGTGTAGTTAACTAGTGATTGTGATTGTTTTTTGTAAGATAAGTTTAATGCTAGCTAGCAACTTACCTTGGCTTACTGCATTCGCGTAACAGGCAGTCTCCTTGTGGAGTGCAACGAGAGAGAGGCAGGTCGTTATAGCGTTGGACAAGTTAACTGTAAGGTTGCAAGATTGGGTCCCCCGAGCTGACAAGGTGTCATTCTGCCCCTGAATGAGGCAGTTAACCCACCGTTCCTAGGCCGTCATTAAAAATAAGAATGTGTTGTTAACTGACTTGCCTAGTTAAATAAAGATATAATAAAGGTGTAAAAAAAAAAAATCTGCAAAATCGGCGTCCAAAATTATCGATTTCCGATTGTTATGAAAACTTGAAATCGGCCCTAATTAATTGGCCATTCTGATTAATTGGTCGACCTCTACTCTCTAGGCAACCTGCTACCTTCTGAATGGGCATAATCAAAGACAAGAAAGTGTCTCTTGAAAGTGTGAAAATCTCATACAAATCTTTCAAAGGGCCCTTTATCCTACTTGTTTCCTAAGTGGGATAACAAATGTATCAACTTTAAAAGCAGAATAACTTTCCCATGCTGTGAGTTTGTACTCCCATAGAGAAATCTGGTCACAAGTGTCAAGCTGAATGTCAATGTCAGCTGATCATGATACTTATAAGCTAGAGGGCTATCCTCTCCTTTGATGGCTTTCGCTATCACCAACATCATCACCTATAGAATATATATTTAGATTACTGTAATATAAAACAAATTCAAATCCTGGGAAATCGTAATTTAAGCCCACAGAGTTCTTTCTGCCAATAGCCATGCTCCCTTTCCTTGATGGCGGCGAATCAGATGCTAATGCTAATGATGCAGAGGTATCTATCAAGCTTCATATGTCATCCTGTTTACAATCCCCAATTACAATGACCTTACTGTTTTCACAGAGCAGCACATTCCTGATTACGGCACAGTAGGTGATCAATATGACCAACTGTAACAGGGAATGTGGCTAGATATGGCAACCATTAGACCTACAGATGTAGGATCTTAATCTGAGCCAGTTTGCTGCAGCAGGAAAAGAATCCTGCAGCAACACAAAATGTGAATTATTATGTGTATAATTCATGGACATTTTTGTAGGGGCTTGATACATTTTTCATAAAGGAAAATCTGTCAAAAATGTCAAAGTGGAAATTACAAACTTCAGAATCATTTTTAAACGTCAAATACACAACATGTTCTAAATGTCCTGCATTCCTGCAAATTAAGATCCTACATCTGTACAACAACCCTTTCCCTTTAATGCTCATGATAACTCACACTCAGATAGGGCTGTAACAGAACACTCTTCCCTGTGACTGTGTTGGAACCCAGTAGAGCAGTGGGGTACATGCTGAACCAAGGTGGTCATTAAACATTCCCATCCCCCCCATCAATATTACTCAGGACGGGAAACAACTGCTTCCCTTATTGGAGATTATACTCATTCCAGAGCCCACTTCAAGTGTATTTTTTAGGAGGTTAACACAATTTGGCTTGAGAGCAGGACCAATCCAAGTCACCAGACATTCCCATTTATTTTTTATTTAACCTTTATCTAACTAGGCAAGTCATTTAAGAACAAATTCTTATTTACAATCACGGCCAAACTCTCCCCTAACCCGGATGATGCTGGGCCAATTGTGCGCCGCCATATGGGACTTCCGATGAGAAACTTGATGTATTCTCTCAGAACTTCAAAAGGACCTCACACAATGAATCACAGTTATTTTTCCTCCACTGTGCATTTTTGCTTTTTTGATGTTTGATGATGACTGTGATTCTAAAAACTGGCATGGAAAACAACTGCTGGTTAGTGTGCAGAGTCTCATTCTACTTTCACTATGTTTACAGTCTCATGATTCAGTGGGTGGGTGGTTGCCTCTTTTAACGTGACTTTGTTTACAGTAGTCCTGGTTTAGTTGTGCAATTCAACTGTACATTTGCTCCTTAAAAAGGTGGTCCATGGAAAGATGGAAAGGTTAAAGCAATTAACCCTAAAGTACTGAAACATTTTTTGAAGTCATGATACGAAATGAGTTGTTGTAAGTTGTTGATTGTCTTGAAAATGTAATGTCCCCTTACGACATGTGTACCTATTCACTACAATACCCGCTTTGTTCTGCAACGCCTTGGTGCTGACATAAATTGACCAAGGACAATAACGATTAGAGATACCTCATGATGAGGTTGTTCCCTCTGGAATCAAGTTTTGCTTTATCACATGGTGGTCATAGAAGGTTGCACTCAGCAGATCAATTATTCTTTATGTTCTAGTCAGGATTGTGAAATAAGCGAAGGTTTGTGAACAGGGTACAATTTCACAGTTGTTAAAATGTAAAGGTTTTAAATGACTCTTTTTGTTGAGACAATACTAGTATGAATGCAGTTTTAATGACGATGATGACTAAAGTGATACAAAATGTATTCATTTTAATGTAAAAAGGTAGTAGTGGGGCGGTGTCCTGTTTACAGATATCAATAACAACAAAAACCAAATGTTAAAATCTGCCAATACGGCCACCATGCCCTCCCTTGAGACATACCCATATAAGAAAGAGATTTGAAGTCTGTTGTTGATATTTTATAAGCACAAAGTCGCCTCGCTGTGTATGCTTTACGTTTTCATATTCAATATCATATTCACATCAAGCCATGTCTAACTCTGACTTTATATTATATGACATCTTTCAGTGCTCTCTCAGCATAATCAAATTGCCCTTTGGGAATCAAGATGACATTCTATACTACATGATTATGCTGAATATTATGATCAGCTAAAATAGGGCTGACCTTGTCCTTCGACAGTTAATCATGACGGGATTGAAAAAGTAAACCTCTAAAATCAAGGATAAATCCTTGCTGCGTTTGACAGGACATAGCAATAGAGGTTAAAGCCGTAATCTTTGAAAATGAATTACACCATTTATTTTGTGTTTGACCTTTGTAATGTCAGGTGCTCCGCTAAACAAATTATTATCGGAGTTCAATTTGCCAGAGTTGACTTAGTCAGAGAGCAGAAAGTTGCCTGAGAAGCAGGTCAGTGCGGAATACAGATGCAGACCTACACAATGTTACATCGACATACATTTTAGAACAGTTTCATCGTCTAGGTAATTAGATTTCCATCAACATAACTTCAGTGGTGTCAATCTCACAGTTAAAAAGCACTTTGGGATGGTTTTCAAATGTAGATTAGGTCTAGTCCTGAACTAAAAAACATGTTCAATCCATTGAAAGTGCTTTTTAGTCCAGGACTAGGCTGAATCCATGTCTGGGAAACCAACCCTTCATCTACAAAACTACTACTATCCCTTTTGGTTTTTAATGTGAACCAATGCGAAATCTAAAATTTCCTCTGTCCTTTTTTCCCCAGTCAGATGTCGGCTTTACGACCGGGGAGCTGTGTAGGGCTTCGGGTGTGGATCCTCCTGGCCATGACCCACCTCACCCTGGATTTTTCCCTGTGTAGCCCCCTCAGTCAGGGCCTAGGAATCAAGCTCATCCCCAAACCTGTGCCTCGTCCCCGGCCCCGCTCGGCGCCCCTCTGGGATACTCCCAACATGCTCCATTGGAGGACAGTGAGGCCGCTGGCGCGCCGGCTCCTCAACCCCGTCCCACCGCCAGACAATATGGGAGGGCCAGGGCCAAAGTTCAGGGGTCAAAAGCACAGGAGACTGGCACATAAAGGACAGCCATGTAAGGAGTGCTGGTTGAAATACACATCCACCGAGGTGGGGGATTTAGCAGCGGTGCTAGATCTTCCCATGGGGCACAAAACAGATGTGGTGAGGTTGTTACTGAGGGCGAGGAGGCAGCTGAAATGGGACAGCGATGACAAATCTCAGGACGGCAGGACCACGACGGTGGCCGGATATATCGACTGGGGACCCACGGGGACAGAGGACAACTTTGAGAATGGTGAGGGTAAAACGGCGGCCAACTCCACGCTGTCCACCAAGGCCTTGACCACTGCCATGGTCACCACCACCACCACCACCACCACCAAGAGCCCCCAGAGGACTTTCGCAGTGGTGACCACCCCTCACCCCAGAAGGCTGAGCACCACCAAGGCCAGCGTCAGTCTAGGGGAGACTGTCAAACCACCAAAGCCATATGGAGACACATCAGGTAAAACTTCTCTCCTCTGTTTATGATCATGCTATTTTAAAACTCTTTCATTTGTATTCCTATCCTGTTAAGCATTCCACTGTTAAGTGAATAATAGTCCTACTTGAAGGAGTGAAGTTGGATTTGGCTTGTCAAGGCTAGAATAGTCAGAAAGACAGTAGGAGAGTAGGACGTTATTAGGTCGATCTACCAATTCGGTGCCTTTTGAGATGTGTAACTTGGTAAAAAAAAAAAAAATTCTAGCATTCTGTTTCAAGAGGTTTAAATAAAATAATGACTAAAGAAAGTGCCTATTCAGTGAAAAATAAAGTAACAGGGTTGACGATTTCATCTTAAATCAGCCATAAATCTCCTTGTGACTGGGGGAATGGAAGCTTGTTGTGTGCAACAGGCGGTGGCAATTGAATGCAAGCTTTGTGACTTGTTATGCTCAAATGTCCACCACAAAACACCAGAAAATGGCCAATAAGAGTACACTCTTTGAGAAAAATTGATATCTAATCTCTAAAAAGGTTTTTCATTAGTCCCCAAAAGACAACCATTTGAAGAACAATTTTTTGGTTCAAAGTAGAACCCTTTTGGTTCCAGGTGAAACCCTTTTGAGTTCAATGTACATGTACAACCCTCTATGAGAAGGGTTCTACCTGAAACCAAAAAGAGTTCTACCTGGAAACAAAAAGAGTTATCCTATGAGGACAGCTACAGAACCATTTTGGAACCTCTGTGTTGAACAACCTCACCTGCTTTTACACTTTCATTTCACTATAAGATGTTTAATGTTTATTTTGAAAGAAAATAATATTTTAAAAAGGAATAGTTTCACCATAATAAAATGAGAGTTCAGTTCCCGTAACAGGGTTGACCTTAAAATGAGGGACAGACGTAAATTAAATCACTAATCACATGAATAAAAATTATAATATTCAGAAATTACTTTGTCAATGTAACAAAATAACTAGTGCACAAGTTTTACTTAAAATATCAATATCGTTTTGTGGAACAACCCTATTTCTAACTGCGAGAAGCAACATTATGGCATGAAGTGCTGTTGTCTGGGACAGATACAGTGCCTTCAGAAAGTATTCACACCTCTTTAATGTTTCACATTTTGTTGTGTTACAGCCTGAATTTTAAATGGATTACATTTAGATTTTGTGTCACTGATCTACACACAATATCCCATAATGTCAAGGTGGAACTATGATTTTTAGAAATGTTTACAAATTAATACAACATGAAAAGCTGACATTTCTTGAATCAATAAGTATTCAATGATTTTGTTATGGCACGTCTAAATAAATTCAGGAGTAAAAATTACTCACTCTGTGTGCAATAATAGTGTTTAACATGATTTCTATACCCCACACATCTCTGTACCCAACATATACACTTATCTGTAAGGTTACTCAATTGAGCAGTGCATTTTAAACACAGATTTAACCACAAAAACCAGGGAGGTTCGTAAGGAAAGCCACCTATCGATTCATTGGGGGGGCATGGTGCAGCATGGTGCAGTTATTAATTACCCTTTGGATGGTGTACCAATACACCCAGTCACTACAAATACCATATTTTATGGTTGAAATTAACAAAAAGAAATAAATATATGTGCATCACTGTATATACAGTGATATATATCCATTGCATTCGGAAAGTATTTAGACCCCTTGACTCTTAACACATTTTGTTATGTTACAGCCTTCTTCTAAAAAAAAATTCCTCATCAATCTACACACGATACCCATAATGACACATCAAAGACAGGTCTGTAGAATTTGTGCTAATTTATTAAAAATAAAAACAGAAATATCTTATTTACGTAAGTGTTCAGACCCTTTGCTATGAGACTCGAAATTGAGCTCAGGTGCATCCTGTTTCCATTGATCATCCTTGAGATGTTTTTATAAATTGATTGTACATGATTTGGAAAGGCACCCACCTGTCTATATAAAGTCCCACAGTTGACACTGCATGTCAGAGCAAAAACCAAGCCATGAGGTTGAAGGAATTGTCTGTAGAGCTCCGAGACAGGATTGTGTCGAGGCACAGATCTTGTGAAGGGTATAAAAAATGTCTGCAGCATTGAGGGTGCCCAAGAACACAGTGTCCTCCATCATTCTTTAATGGAAGAAGTTTAGAACCACCAAGGCTCTTTCTAGAGCTAGCTGCCCGAGCAATTGGCCACTCTAACAGAGCTCCAGAGTTCCTCTGTAGAGATGGGAGAACCTTCCAGAAGGACAACCATCTCTGCTGCACTCCACCAATCAGACCTTTATGGTAAAGTGGCCAGACGGAAGCCACTCCTCAGTAAAAAGCAAACGACAGCCCACTTGGAGTTTGCCAAAAGGCACCTTAAGGACTCTCATATCATGAGAAACAAGATTCTCTGGTCTGATGAAACCAAGATTGAACACTTTGGCCTGAATGCCAAGTGTCACGTCTGGAGGAAACCTGGCACCATCCCTATGGTGAAGCATGGTGGTGGCAGCATCATACTGTAGGGATGTTTTTAAGTGGCAGGGACTGGGAGACTAGTCAGGATCGAGTGAAAGATGAACAGATCAAGGTACAGAGAGATCCTTGATGAAAGCCTACTCCAGAGCACTTAGGAGCTCAGACTGGGGCAAAGGTTCACTTTCCAACAGGACAACGACCCTATGCACACAGCCAAGACAACGCAGGAGTGGCTTCAGGACAACTCTCTGAATGTCCTTGAGTAGCCCAGCCAGAGCCCGGACTTGAACCTGATTGAACATCTCTGGAGAGACCTGAAAATAGCTGTGCAGTGACGCTCCCAATCCAGCCTGATAGAGTTTAAGAGGATCTGCAGAGAAGAATGGGAGAAACTCTCCAAATACAGGTGTGCCAGGGTTGTTGCGTCATATCCAAGAAGACTCAAGATTGTAATCGCTGCCAGAATTGCTTCAACAAAGTACTGAATAAAGGGTCTGAATACTTGTGTAAATGTTATTTGCAATACATTTGCAAAAATGTATAAAAAACTATTTTTGCTTTGTCATTATGGGGTATTGGGTGTAGATTGATGAGGGGAAAAAAACAATTTATTCAATTTTAGAATAAGGCTGTAACGTAACAAAATGTGGAAAGGGGCCTGAATACTTCCCAATGCGCTGTAGACAGTAGCCTACATGCAATATAGCCTAACAAGTCATTAGATTATCTTTTATAACATACGGTAGGTAAGCCAATAGCCATCTACTAGACATTTATACTGTGCTTTTTACTAAACATCATCAAGTATTACAATAAATGTCAATCCGGGACTGTTAGTGTATTGTAATTGTTTCATTTACTTCTGAATCTCAACCTCTTCAGCCCAGCGGGTGAGTTTATAAATTGTAGTAACAGGTGAATCTGGTGGCAGATTACATTTCATAGACACTGCACTAAAGGCTGGAAAGTCCTGCTTATTTCAATCGCAAAAAAACCCTGTCACTTCTTGGCAGAAAGATACGCATATGCGTGTGGCACCGTCAAACAAATCACAACGCTGGAACTCTATCCGCATCCACATAAACTAGTCCCAGCATCATTCTTTGACAAACACAGAAGCTTGTATATTGAATTCAATAGAAGAAAACAGAGAGCGAGGGAGAGAGTGAGACTGCCAGTTCCTTAATGTAGCCATTGGCTACAGCCAAAACATTAAGGAATGTAGTTAGGCTGTTATAAGGTATTATATAAACCAATGGTCATCTATAAAGAGGGATTACAAAAAAAATGGTAACTGTAATCCGTTACATCACCAGCAAAAATATTGTAATCAGATTACAGATACTTTAGAAAAACTAGATGATTACTTCGACAATTACTTTCAAATTCAGAAAGGATGTTTGCAAAAAAAAATCTTTGACACTTCTCTGTTTTCTCAAAAACATTCAAATCAGCATTGAAAAAGGCGCAAGTTTAAATTTGTTCCACCTGAGAAAGTCTGACCACAAGTCAGAGATCACTATGATGACACAACAAATGTGTTTGATGGATCGAGGGAAAAGGGCAGGAATAGAGTTTTGTAGGCTACAGTCCAAGCTATGTCATTCAATGGTGCGACTGATGTCGGCATCCAAAGATTATCCACCTTGAATAAACGCTTGGAGGTAAGGATGACAGCAGTGGTGAAGTTTACGGCGTTACAGATCTCACTTATTATTGGTATCTACATAGCATTGATGTGAATCACACTGCTCCTCTCTCATTTAGCTATTTGCGCCATATGGACTGTGGTTGTTGTGAATGGCTGTTCACAAATCTAAATGTGTATTTGAATCCAATAATGGTTGAATTCAAGAAGTCTAAGCTGCCTATCATTCGTTTTTGAAACCAGTGGACAGCCAGTGAAAAAGGGCTCTTGCAACAGCTGCATAAAAATCCATAGTCCTAATGGACACATGCCCAAACTTGCACGCTTTGATAGATTTAAAGGGGCAATCTGTAGTTGCTACATCCTGGATGCTGGCCTTCTAGGCAGAGTTTCAAAGAAAAAGCCATATCTCAGACTGGCCAATAAAAATAAAAGACTAAGATGGGCTAAAGAACACAGACACTGGACATTGGAACTCTGCCTAGAAGGCCAGCATCCCAGAGTCGCCTCTTCACTGTTTACATTGAGACTGGTGTTTTGCAGGTACTATTTAATGAAGCTGCCAGTTGAGGACTTGGGAGGTGTCTGTTTCTCAAACTAGACACTCTAATGTACTTGTCCTCTTGCTCAGTTGTGCACCGGGGCATCCCACTCCTCTTTCTATTCTAGTTAGAGTCAGTTTGCATTGTTCTCTGAAGGGAGCAGTACCCAGCGTTGTACGAGATCTTCAGTTTCTTGACAATTTCTTGCATGGAATAGCCTTCATTTCTCAGAACAAGAATAGAGTGACGAGTTTCAGAAGAAAGGTCCTTGTGTCTGGCCAATTTGAGCCTGTAATCGAACACACAAATGCTGATGCTCCAGATACTCAACTAGGCTAAAGAAGGCCAGTTTTATTGCTTCTTTAATCAGACCAACAGTTTTCAGCTGTGCCAACATAATTGCAAAAGGGTTTTCTAATGATCAAATAGCCTTTTAAATGATAAACTTGGATTAGCTAACACAACGTGACATTTGAACACAGGAGTGACTGTTGCTGATAATGGGCCTCTGTACGCCTATGTAGATATTCCATAACAAATCAGCCGTTTCCAGCTACAATAGTCATTTACAAAATTAACAATGTCTACACTATATTTCTGATTAATTTGATGTTATTTTAATGGACAAAAAATAGCTTTTCTTTCAAAAACAAGGACATTTCTAAGTGACCCCAAACTTTTGAACGGTAGTGTGTGTATTTATATACAGTTGAAGTCAGAAGTTTACATACACCTTAGCTAAATACATTTACTCACAATTCCTGACATTTAATCCTAGTAATAATTCCCTGTACCTGTACCCCCTATATATACAGTTGAAGTCAGAAGTTTACATACACCTTAGCCAAATGCATTTAAACTCAGTTTAAATGTCAATCCTAGTAAAAATTCCCTGTCTTAGGTCAGTTAGGATCACCATTTTATTTTAAGAATGGGAAATGTCAGAATAATAGCAGAGAGAATGATTTATTTTAGCTTGTATTTCTTTCATCACATTCCCAGTGGGTCAGAAGTTTACATACACTCAATTAGTATTTGGTAGCATTGCCTTTAAATTGTTTAACTTGGGTCAAACGTTGCGGGTAGCCTTCCACGACATTTCCACAATAAGTTGGGTGAATTTTGGCCCATTCCTCCTCACTGAACTGTTTTAACTGAGTCAAGTTTGAAGGCCTCCTTGCTTACAAACGCTTTTTCAGTCCTGCCCACAAACTTTCTATAGGTTTGAGGTCAGGGCTTTGTGATGGCCACTCCAATACATAGATTTTGTTGTCCTTAAGCCATTGTGCCACAACTTTGGAAGTATGCTAGGGGTCATTGTCCATTTGGAAGACCCATTTGCAACCAAGCTTTAACTTCCTGACTGATGTCTTGAGATGTTGCTTCAATATATCCACATAATTTCCCTGCCTCATGATTCCATCTATTTTGTGAAGTGCACCAGACCCTCTTGCAGCAATTCACCCCCACAACATGATGCTGCCACCCCCGTGCTTCACGGTTGGGATGGTGTTCTTCGGCTTGCAAGCCCCCCCCTTTTTCCTCCAAACATAACAATGGTCATTATGACCAAACAGTTCTATTTTTCTCTCACCAGACCAGAGGACATTTCTCCAAAATGTATGATTTTTGTCCCCATGTGCAATTGCAAACTGTAGTCTGGCTTTTTTATGGTGGTTTTGGAGCAGTGGCTTCTTCTTTGTTGATCGGTCTTTCAGGTTATGTTGATATAGGACTCGTTTTACTGTAGATATAGATACGTTTGTACCTGTTTCCTACAGCATTTTCACAAGGTCCTTTGCTGTTTTTCTGGGATTGATTCGCACTTCTCGCACCAAAGTCCAATCTGTAGGAGACAGAATGCATCTCCTTCCTGACGGTATGGTGGCTGCGTGGTCCCATGGTGTTTATACTTGCGTGCTATTGTTTGTACAGATGAACGTGGTACCTACAGGCGTTTGGAAATTGCTCCAAAGATGAACCAGACATGTGGAGGTCTTGGCTGATTTCTTTTGATCATGATGTCAAGCAAAGAGGCACTGAGTTTGAAGGTAGGCTTTGAAATACATCCAAAGGTACAGCTCCAATTGACTCAAATTATGTAAATTAGCCCAGCAGAATCTTCTAAAGCCATGACATAATTTTCTGGAATTTTTCAAGCTGTTTAAAGTCACAGTCAACTTTGTGTATTTAAACGTCTGACCCACTGGAATTGTGAAACAGTGAGATATAAGTGAAATAAAATGTCTGTAAACAATTGTTGGAAAAATTACTTGTGTCATTGGGATATCACAAAGTAGATATCCCAACCGACTTGCCAAAACTATAGTTTGTTAACAGGACATTTGTGGAGTGGTTGAAAAACAAGTTTTAATGACTCCAACCTAGGTGTATGTAAACAACTGTATATATATATATATATATATATATATATATCAAACGTTTGGACACACCTACTCATTCATTGATTTCTACATTGTAAAATAATAGTGAAGACATCATAACTATGAAATAACACATATGGAATCATGTAGTAACCAAAAAAGTGTTAAACAAATCAAAATATATTTTATATTTGAGATTCTTCAAAGTAGCCACCCTCGATGACAGCTTTGCACATTCTTGGCATTCTCTCAACCAGTTTCACCTGGAATGATTTTCTCAAAGTCTTGAAGGAGTTCCCACATATACTGAGCAGTTGCTACTTTTCCTTCACTCTGCTGTACAACTCATCCCAAAGCATCTCAATTGGGTTTAGGTCATGTGATTGTGGAGGCCAGGTCATCTGATGCAGCACGCCATCACTCTCCTTCTGGTCAAATAGCCCTTATAGAGCCTGGAGGTTTTTGGGGTTATTATCCTGTTAAAAAACAAATGATAGTCTCACTAAGCGCAAACCAGATGGGATGGCGTATCGCTACAGAATGCTGTGGTATCCATGCTGGTTAAGTGTGCCTTGAGTTGTAAATACATCACAGACAGTGTCACCTGCAAAGCACCCCTACACTATCACACCTCCTCTTCCATGCTTCACAGTGGGAACCACACATGCGGAGATCATCCGTTCACCTACTATGCGTGTCACAAAGACACGGCGGTTGGAACCAATAATCTAAAATTTGGACTCATCAGACCAAAGGACAGATTTCCACCGGTCTAATGTCCATTGCTCATGTTTCTTGACCCAAGCAAGTCTCTTCTTCTTATGGTGTCCTTTAGTTGTGGTTTCTTTGCAGCAATTCGACCATGAATGCCTGATGCACGAAGTCTCCTCTTAACAGTTGATGTTGAGATGTGTCTGTTACTTGAACTCTGTGAAGCATTGGGCAGCAATTTCTCTAATGAACTTATCCTCTGCAGCAGAGGTAACTCTGGGTCTTTCTTTCCTGTCGCGGTCCTCATGAGAGCCAGTTTCATCATAGTGCTTGATGTTTTTTTGCGACTGCACTTGAAGAAACTTCCAAAGTTCTGGAAATTTTCTGGATTGACTGTCCTTCTGGATTTTCTGGATTGACTGTCTTAAAGTAATGATGGACAGTCATTTCTCTTCTTGCCATAATATGGACTTGGTCTTTTACCAAATACGGCTGGCTATCTTCTGTATACCACCCCTACCTTGTCACAACCGATTGTCTCAAACGCATTAAGAAGGAAAGAAATTCCACAAATTGACTTTTAACAAGGCACACCTTTTAATTGAAATGCATTCCAGGTGACTACCTTATGAAGCTGGTTGAGAGCATGCCAAGCGTGTGCCAAGCTGTCATCAAGGCAACGGGTAGCTACTTTGAAGAATCTTGAAGAATTTGTTCAACACTTTTTTGTTTACTACATGATTCCACATGTGTTATTTCATAGTTTTGATGTCTTCACTATTATTCTACAATGTAGAAAATAGTAAAAAATTAAGAAAAACCCTGGAATGAATAGGTCTGCCCAAAATTTGGACCAGTACAGTACAAGTAAACACATTACATTACATTTCAAAACACATTTTGTGCCATCAGGCCACTACTCTACTATCATATATCTACAACACAATATCCATGTGTATGTGTGTGTATAGTGCATAGGTTGTTATGTGTGTGTGTATGCGTGTGTGTTTGTCTTTTCACAGTCCTCGCTGTTCCATAAGTTGTCTTTGTTATCTGTTTGTTTAAC
The DNA here is from genome assembly GCF_018296145.1 of Oncorhynchus tshawytscha. Lineage (NCBI taxonomy): Eukaryota > Metazoa > Chordata > Actinopteri > Salmoniformes > Salmonidae > Oncorhynchus > Oncorhynchus tshawytscha. The sequence goes on along the minus strand of NC_056450.1, from coordinate 19,811,161 downwards.
CTGATGTTACTTCTAGCATGAGTTACTTGATGTGGAATAGAGTTCCATTGTGTCATGGCTCTATGTAGGTCTGTGCGCCTCCCAAGTCTGATCTAGACTTGGGGTCTGTGAAGAGACCTCTGATGACATGTCTTGTGGGATATGCATGGGTGTCGGAGCTGTGTGCTAGTAGTTTAAACAGACAGCTCAGTGCATTCAACATATACAAGTAGTGATGAAGTCAATCTCATCTCCACTTTGAGCCAGGAGAGATTGACATCCATATTATTTATGTTAGCTCTCTGTGTACATTTAAGTCACTCATTGTGACACCTGAACACACAACTGGACAGTAGTCCAGATGTCAAAAAACTAGGGCCTGTAGGACCTGCCTTGTTGATAGCGATGTTAAGAAAGTTGTCGTGTCTTTGGCTATGCCGGATTAAGTGATATGACATGCTATTCTATAAAATCCTTTCTCTGTAGTTACTATTACCTGATTGAGCTAATCATGTAAATGTAATTAATTAGAAAGTCCGGGCACCACAAAATAATATTTATAGAGCAGTTATCTTCCGAATAAACTCTTAAAGACCGAGTAATATTTTACATCAATAGCAGTCAATATTAATCGTCACCTTATTTCAGTCTCATCTGAAAGTTGTAAATTCTTGGTTATCTTCACGAACACTGGCTAACAAGTTTAATCAGCAATACAAAATTGGGTTCAATTATTTATTTACTAAATACCTAACTAATCACACAGAGTTACATATACACAGAATGAATCATACCTTGATTACAAATTACATCATAAAGGAAAACGTCCCAAGCGGAAGGAACAGATATGACAGTTGGTTACACAAAGAAAAGGGGGATTGGTTTGAGTGAAAGAGCGGGAAGAGGGAAGACTGAGGAACAAAGGGAGAAGCGATGTCTCTATCGTAAATACAGTATCTTATGCATTCTTATGCAATAAATATTTACTCTGAGCTGCGCTTCGGTAGGTTGGTGGTAGATGGAAGGCCGTGTTGCCCAACAGAGTCCTTTGAAGAATGTCTCTGCTGGTAAATTAGATACGTTGTAGTAACGTCGTTTAGTGGTAGACGTGATACTCTGTCTGTTCTTTCCTAGCCCACGTTTGCAGCTGCTGTTGCTAACTCAACGGCTAGGATGTATCACTTCTGTAGTGAATAAGAGTTCAAAGTTCATACCATTCGCAACCAAAGCTCACGCTGAGGTTGGCTTCATTCTGTAGTTATTATCTGAACCATTCTGACATCAGACCGTCATCCTCACATCCTCGGAACAGGAGGTTACATTTTCGTCAAGGCTTTATATAGTGGAGGGAGAAGGGTGTGTTTTCACAGTTTAATAACCCATTCTTCATATACTGATTGAGAAGAGCCCTAACCTTTGAAAACCAAATCTTCATTCTAAAATTACATTTAATCTCTTCAAATAATTTTGTATTCAAACATTTAAAAACAACAATTCCATGAATTTAACTACAATGTGCAGACTTTCCACTGCAGAGTTTATGTCATCCTATCATTGATGAGAATGTCTCAGATGACAACCGAACTGACATCATATTCATAAAGTACAAACGCATATGTTCAAGTGGTCGGATTACCAGAATATGGTTCATTTCCCCCCACGTTCTGATGTTCCCAGAATCTCTATGTTAACCAAAGGATTTTCAAATGTCATATCAGTAGGGTAGCTAGAGGAAAAAGGGGGGAGAGGTATTTATGACTGTCATAAACATACCCCCAGGCTAACGTCATGACAAAGTAGAGTAGCGCTTTATTATGCACAGACCTCTCCCCATCTTAGCTACTGTTGCATCAATATGTTTTGACTACGAGAGTTTACAATCCAACGTTACTCCAAGCAGTTTAGTCTCCTCAACTTGCTCAATTTCCACATTATTCATTACAGGATTGAGTTGAGATTTAGGGTTTAGTGAATAATTTGTCCCAAATACAATGGTTTTAGTTTTTTAAATATTTAGGACTACACTGTGCCACCCATTCTGAAAATGACTGCAGCTCTTTGGTAAGTGTTGCAGTGATTTCACTTGCTGTGGTAGCTGACGTGTACAGTGTTGAGTCATCCACATACACAGATAGACACACAGGCTTTACTTAGAACCAGTGGCAGGTCATTAGTAAAGATTGAAAAAAGTAAGGGGCCTAGACAGCTGCCTTGGGGAATGTCTGACTCTTCCTGGATTATGTTGGAGAGGCTTCCATTAAAGAACACCCTCTGTGTGCTGTTAGACAGGTAACTCTCAATCCACAATATAGCAGGGGATTTAAAGCCTTAACACATATGTTTTTCTAGCAGCAGATTATCATCGATAATATCAAAAGCTGCACTGATGTCAAAACAGCTCCCACAATCTGTTTATTCGAACATTCTCTCAGGCAATCATCAGTCATTTGTGTAAGTGCTGTACAGTACATGTTGAATGCCCTTCCCTATAAGTGTGTTTGTTGTTCATTTGTTAACTGTGAAATAGTATTGTATCTGGTCAAACACAATTTTTCCCAGAGTTTACTAAAGCTTGGTAACAGGCTGATTAGTCGGCTGTTTGAGCCAGAAAAGGGTACTTTGCTATTCTTGCGTAGCGGAATGACTTTTGCTTCCCTCCAGGCCTGAGGGCACACACTTTCCTGTCGGCTTAGATTGAATAGATGGCAAATAGTAGTGCCAATATGGTCTGCTATAATCCTGAGTAATTTTCCATTCAAGCTGTCAGACCCAGGTGCCTTGTCATTGTTGATAAGCAACAATAATTGTTTCACCTCTTCCACACTCACTTTATGGAATTCAAAATTACAATACGTGTCTTTCATAATTTGGTGCAGTTATGCATGGCTGTGAGAGTTCAGAATATTTTGTTGCCATGCCTAAATTTGCTAATCTTGCCAATTAAAAAATCATTAAAGAAGTTGGCAATATCAGTGGGTTTTGTGATGAATGAGCCATCTGATTCAATGAATGATGGAGCCGAGTTCGCCATTTTGCCAACATTTCATTTTAGGTGCTTAAAAGCTTTTTACTATCATTCTTTATATCATCCATCTTTGTTTCATAGTACAATTTCCTACTTTTATTAGTCATGCGATTTCTTAATTAACAGTATGTTTGCCAATCACATGTGCAGCTAGACTTATTTGCCATTCCTTTCGCCTCATTCCTCTTGACCATACAATTTTTCAATTCCTCATCAAGGTATTATGAGCCAATGATCTATTAGGCATTTATTCAGTAATCTTTCTTCTTCATCTAATACATGTGTTTATTCATTCACAACTAGAATGCAGTGTTGTCCCCTGGTCTTCTGGTACCAGTGATGTGGGAAAGGATGCTAAGCTTAGCAGAGACAGTGCCGACAGAGATAGCGCCAACAGGATGGTCGCCTCGCTTCAGTTCCTTATGCAGTTATTTGTTTTTTATGTATTATTTCTTACATTGTTAGCCCAGAAAATCTCAAGTGTTATTACATACAGCCAGGAAGAACTATTGGAAATAAAAGCGATGTCAACTTACCAACATTACGACCAGGAATACATCTTTCCCGATGCGGATCCTTTGTCCATCCTGGACATGCAATCTTATCCCAGAGGCCGACCCAAAACAATGTGTTCGACGCAGGAGAGGCTGACGGTGCGGCCTACTGGTCAGACTCAGAAGGCGAGCACACCATCCACCGCTTCCGAGCATATTACTTGCAATGTCCAATCTATAAATAACAAGGTTGACGAAATTAGGGCACGGGTTGCCTTCCAGAGAGACGTCAGAGATTGTAACGTTCTCTGTTTCATGGAAACATGGCTCACTCGGGATATGTTGTCAGAGTCGGTATAGCCACCCGGTTTCTTCACGCATTGCCCTGACAGAAACAAACAGCTCCCTGGTAAGAAGGGCGGGGGTGTATGCCTTATGATTAACAACTCATGGTGTAATCACAACAACATACAGGAACTCAAGTCCTTTTGTTCACCTGACCTAGAATTCCTTACAATCAAATGTCGACTGCATTTTCTTCCAAGAGAATTCTCTTCGATTATAGTCACAACTGTGTATATGCCCCCCGAGCAGATCCCTCGTCAGCCCTGAAAGAACTTCACTGGACTCTATTTAACTGGAAACCATACATCCTGAGGCTGCATTTATTATAGCTGGGGATTTTAACAAAGCTAACCTAAGAACAATACTTCCTAAATTCCATCAGCATATCGAATGCGTGACACAAGCTTGTAGTATTCTGGATAATTGCTACTCAAACTTCCGCGATACATACAAAGCCCTCCCCCGACCTGCCTTCGGCAAGTCTGACCATGACTCCATTTTGTTGCTCCCAGTCTATAGACAGAAACTAAAACAGGAAATGCCCGTGCTCAGGTCAATAAAACGCTGGTCTGACTAATCGGATTCCACGCTTCAAGATTGATTCGATCACGTGGACTGGGATATGTTCTGGATAGCCTCAGACAACAACATTGATGTATACTCTGACTCGGTGAACAAGTTTATTAGCAAGTGCATCGTTGACTACCCTCTGTGACTATTAAATCCTTCCCTAACCAGAAACCGTGGATTGATGGCAGCATTTGCACAAAACTGAAAGTGCGAACTACCACTATTAATCATTGCAAGGCAACCGGAAACATGACCGAATACAAACAGTGCAGCTATTCCCTGCGCAAGGCAATCAAACAAGCAAAGCATCAGTATAGAAACAAAGTAGAGTCGCAATTCAACGGCTCAAACACGTGGCAGGGTCTACAGTCAATCACAGATTACAAAAAGAAAACCCGCCCCGTCGCGGACATCGGCGTCTTGCTCCCAGATAAATTAAACAACTTCTTTGCTCGCTTTGAGGACAATACAGTGCCACTGACACGGCCCTCTGCCAAAGCCTGTGGGCTCTCCTTCTCTGTGGTCAACGTGAGTAAAACATTTAAATGTGTTAACCCTCGCAAGGCTGCCGGCCCAGTCAGCATCCCTAGCCGTGTCCTCAGAGCAGGCGCAGACCAGCTGGCTGGTGTGTTTACGGACATATTCAACCAATCCCTATCCCAGTCTGTTGTCCCCACATGCTTCAAGATGGCCACTATTGTTCCTGTTACCAAGAAAGCTAAGGTAACTAAATGACTATCGCCCCATTGCACTCTGTCATCATGAAGTGCTTTGAGAGACTAGTTAAGGATATCACCTTCACCCTACCTGATAACCTAGACCCACTCCAATTTGCTTACCGCCCCAATAGGTCCACTGACGATGCAATCGCCATCACACTGCACACTGCCCTATCCAATCTGGACAAGAGGAATACCTATGTAAGAATGCTGTTCATTGACTACGCTCAGCAATTAACACCGTATTACCCTCCAAACTCGTCATTAAGCTCGAGACCCTGGGTCTCGACCCCGCCCTGTGCAACTGGGTCTGGAACTTTCTGACGGGCAGCCCCAAGGTGGTGAACGTAGGAAACAACATCTCCACCCCGCTGATCCTCAACACTAGGGCCCCACAAGGGTGCATTCTAAGCCCTCTCCTGTACTCCTTGTTCACCCATGACTGCGTGGCCATGCACGCCTCCAACTCAATCATCAAGTTTGGAGACGACACTACAGCCTGATTACCAACAACGACGAGACGGCCTACAGGGAGGAGGTGAGGGCTCTCGGAGTGTGGTATCAGGAAAATAACCTCACACTCAACGTCAACAAAACAAAGGAGATGATCGTGGACTTCAGGAAACAGCAGAGGGAGCACCCCCCCCCATCCACACCGACTGGACAGTAGTGGAGAAGGTGGAAAGTTTTAAGTTCCTCGGCGTACACATCACGAACAAACTAAAATGGTCCACCCACACAGATAGCGTCGTGAAGAAGGCACAACAGTGCCTCTTCAACCTCAAGAGGCTGAAGAAATTTGGCTTGTCATCTAAAGGCGAGGTCAGTATAGGTGCATCAAATCTTGGACCGAGAGACTGAAAAACAGCTTCTATATTTCAAGGCCATCAGACTGTTAAACAGCCATCACTAACATAGAGAGGCTGCTGCCAACATACAGACTCAAATCTCTGGACACTTAAATAAATTGACTTAATTAAGGTATCACTAGTCACTTTAAATAACGGCACTTTAATAATGTTTACATATCCTACATTACTCATCTCATATGTATACACTGTATTCTACACCATAGTGCATCTTGCCTATGCTGCACTTTGATTTGATTTGAGCTCAGAGGTGAGTGCAGTAGAAGTAGGAAGAAAACAGAGAGACACCGATGTATTGCAAGTTCCTCTATATGTTGGCTCTATATGTTATAGCAATTAACATTTAGGAGTGATAGACAGAATGACAGACAGACAGAAAGAAAGACGGACAGACAGACAAAGCGACAACAGAGGAGCAAAAGGAGAATCACAGACAGACAGAGTGACAGACGAATGACTGGACAGACAGAGAGACAGATTGAGAGACAGACAGAGGGACAGCAGAGAAGTTGCAGAGACAGACTGCACAACAGGGAGGCAACAGAGGCCCAGTTCAAGTGGTGAGTTGTATCTCCAGTGGTGCTTTTACATGCAAAAAATGTGGCAAAGAAATGTACTTTTTGTCCTGAATACAAAGCAATGTTTGGGGCAAATCCAACATGACATATCACTTAGTACCAATTAATATTTGCACGCATGGTGGTGGCTGCATCATGTTACGGGTATGCTTGTCATCGACAACGACAAGGGAGTTTAGAAATAATAATAATAATAATAATAAACGGAATAGAGCTAGGCACTGGTAAAACCCTAGAGGAGAACTTGGTTCAGTCTGCTTTCAAAAGACACTGACATATTCACTTTTCAGCAGGACTTTTACCTAAAACACAATGCCAAATACACACTGGAGTTGCTTATCAAGATGACGGCTTGAAAATCTATGGCAAGACATGAAAATGGTTGTCTAGCAATGGTCAACAACCAACTTGACAGAGCTTGAATAATTTAAAAGAATAATGGGCACATGTTGTACAATCGAGGTGTGCAAAGCTCTTAGAGACTTACCCAGAAAGACTCACAGCTGTAATCACTGCCAAAGGTGATTCTAACTCAGGGGGTTGAATACTTATCTGATCAACATACTGTATATTAGTCTTTTATTTTCGATTATAAATTGGGTGGTTTGAGCCCTGAATGCTGATTAGCTGAGAGCTGTGGTATACCACAGATATGACAAAACAGATTTTTACTCTTCTAATTACATTGGTAACCAGTTTATAATAGCATTAAGGCACAACAATTACAATTAAATCAGTTTTAATCCCACTTTGTAACACAACAACACGTGGAAAAAGTCAAGGGGTGTGAATAGTTCTTGAAGCCACTAAGTAAGAGTGTGGTGAATATGTGTGTAAAAAAAGTGAAATATCATTCAGCGATGAAAGATTACTCCTTTGGACTTATCTAGGGTATTGACTGTGCCCCTCAAAATGATTCAACTATTCGAAGTACATCCTCCCTAACCATCGACCAATTAATATTTTAGCGAAGCTTTCCCGTGAACTGATAGGAGCTGTGATTCAGAGCAAACTGTCTTGTTTTATTCAACAGTTTGCGGTTTCAGAATAGGCTTCTGCCATATTTGAACCTCTGTAGATAGGCCGATTAGTTTATATGCCAATGTGATTTGCAGGTAGAGCATTGTTAAAATGTTCTTACAGCATGGTTGTGGTACCGTGATATGATGAAAAATACATTATATATATACAAATGTATGTGGTCACCCCTTAAAATGAGTGGATTCAGCTATTTCAGCTACACCTGTATAAAATTGAGCACACAGCCATGCAATCTCCATAGACAAACATTGGAAGTAGAATGGCCTTACTGAAGAGCTCAGTGACTTTCAATGTGGCACTGTCATAGGATGCCACCTTTCCAACAAGTCAGTTCAGCAAATTTCTGCCCTGCTAGAGCTTGCCCGGTCAACTGTAAGTGCTGTTATTGTGAAGGTGAAACGTCTAGAAGCAACAACGGCTCAGCGCTGGTAGGCCACACAAGCTCACAGAATGGGACCGCTGAGTGCTGCAGTGCGTAGTGCATAAAAATCGCCTGTCCTCGGATGCAACACTCACTACCGAGTTCCAAACTGCCTATGGAAGCAACATCAGCACAAGAACTGTTCATCCTCTCTCTCAACGTGATGAAGACAAAGGAGATGATTGTGGACAACAGGAAACGGAGGACCGAGCACACCCCTATTCTCATCGACGTGGCTGCAGTGGAGCAGGTTGAGAGCTTCAAGTTCCTTGGTGTCCACATCACCAACAAACTATCATGGTCCAAACACACTAAGACAGTTGTGAAGAGGGCACGACAAAGCCTATTTCTCCTCAGGAGACTGAAAAGATTTGGCATGGGTCCTTAGATCCTCAGATGGTTCTACAGCTGCACCATCAAGAACATCCTGACTGGTTGCATCACTGCCTGGTATGGCAACTGCTTGGCATTCGACCGTAAGGCACTACAGAGGGTAGTGCGTACGGCCCAGTACATCAGTACATCCAAGACCTCTAAATCAGGCGGTGTCAGAGGAAGGCCACCCTGAAAATGGTCAAAGACTCCAGCCACCCTAGTCATAAACTGTTCTCTCTGCTACCACACGGCAAGCGGTACCGGGGTGCCAAGTCTACAATAGGTCCAAAAGGCTTCTTAACAGCTTCTACGCCCAAGCCATAAGACTCCTGAACAGCTAATCAAAGGGCTACCCAGACCCCTCTTTTACACTGCTGCTACTCTCTGTTTATTATCTATGCATAGTCACCTTAACTCTACCTACATGTACATATTACCTCAACGAACCGGTGCCCCCGCACATTGACTCTTTTTCGGTACCCCTTGTATATAGCCTCGCTATTGTTATTTTACTGCTGCTGTTTAAATATTTATAAATTATTTTATTTTCCACTTATCTATTTTGTAGATAAGTGAGTAAGTATTTCAGGTCTACACCTGTTGTACTCTGCGCATGTGACCAATTTAATTTAATGCGATTTTATCAGGAGCTTCATGAAATGGGTTTCCATGGCCGAGCAGCCGCACACAAGCCTAAGATCACTATGCACAATGCCAAACATTGGCTGGATTGGTGTCAAGCTCACCTCCATTGGACTCTGGAGCAGTGGAAACGCATTCTCTGGAGTGATAAATCACACTTCACCATCTGGCAGTCTGACGGATGAGTCTGGGTTTGGCAGATGCCAGGAGAACGCTACTTGCTCCCAATGTATAATGCCAACTGTAGAGTTTGGTCGAGGAGGAATAATGGTCTGAGGCTGTTTTTTATGGTTCAGGCTCCTTAGTTCCAGTGAAGGGAAATCATAACTCTACAGCATACAATTTTTATTTTACCTTTGTTTTACCTTTGTTTTACTAGGCAAGTCAGTTAAGAACAAATTCTTATTTTCAATGACAACCTAGGAACAGTGGATTAACTGCCTGTTCAGGGGCAGAACGACAGATTTGTACCTTGTCAGCTCAGGGATTCGAACTTGCAACCTTTCGGTTACTAGTCCAACGCTCTAACCACTAGGCTACCCTGCCGCCCCAATGACATTCTAGATGAGTGTGTGCTTCCAACTTTGTGGCAACAGTTTGGGGAAGGCCCTTTCATGTTTCAGCATGACATTGCCCACATGCACAAAGCGAGGTCCATACAGAAATGGTCTGTTGAGATCAGTGTGGAAGAACTTAACTGGCCTGCACAGAGCCCTGACCTCAACTCCACTGAACACCTTTGGGATGAATTGTAACTCCAACTGCGAGCCAGGCTTAATCGCCCAACATCAGTGTCCTACCTCACTAATGCTCTTGTGGCTGCAGCAATGTTCCAACATCAGAAGAGTGGAGGCTGATATAGCAGCAAAGGGGGGACCAACTCCATAATAATGCCCATGATTTTGGAATGGGATGTTCGACGAGCATGTAGTTTTGTTCATGTAGTATATTTATATATATATATATATATATATATATATATTTGATTTTATATGTCATAGAATAATGAATACCATCATGATTCAAATAGGTGCCAGTATAATAACCTCTCCCTCAACGTCAACAAAATGAAGGAGTTGATCGTGGACTACAGGAGACAGCAGAGAGAGCATGCCCCCATCCACATCGACAGGACCTCAGTAGAATGTGGGAAAAGCTTCAAGGTCCGTGTGCACATCACTGACAATGTCTTCAACCTCAGGAGGCTGAAGAAATTCGACTTGGACCCTAAAACCCCCTCAAACTTCTACAGATGCACCAATGAAGCATCCTGTTTGGCCGTATCACCACCTGGTACGGCAACTGCACTGTCCGCAACCGCAAGGCTATCCAGAGTGTGGTGCGGTCAGGTCAACACATCACTGTAGGCACACTGCCTGGCAGGAATTTGAAGCTTTTCAACCTCTCCATTGCAGCCCCGACGATGTGGATGTGGTCATGCTCCCTCTGCTGTCTCCTGAAGTCCATGATTAGCTCCTTTATTTTGTTGAGGGAGAGGTTATTTTCCTGACACCACTCCCCTAGGGCCCTCATCTCCTCCCTGTAGGCTGTCTCATCATTTTTGGTAATCAGGCCTACCACTGTTGTGACATCTGCAAATTTGATGATTGAGTTAGAGACGTACGTGGCCACGCAGCCATGGGTAAACAGGGAGTACAGGAAGGGGCTGTGCACGCAGCCTTGTGGGACCCCCGTGTTGAGGATCATCGTAGTGGAGGTGTTGCCTACCTTTACCCCCTGGGGTCGGCCCATCAGGAAGTCCAGGACCGAGAATAGTGTGACAAACAAAAAACATCCAGTCAGCGGCAATCCTGTGGGCAAAAACAACTTGTTGATGAGAGGTTGATGGAGAATGACAAGAATTGTGCAAGTTAGCAGGCAGGCCACAAACATGGCTTAGTACAACAGTAGTGTGCAAAATGGCATCTCGGAATGCACAACTCGTCAGTCCTTGTTACGGATTGGCTATTGCAACAGACGACCATACTGGTTTCCACTCCTATCAGCTAAAACAAGATGAAAGCAACTCCAGTGGGCACGCAATCACCAACACTGGACAATTGAGGAGTGGAAAAACATTGCCTGGGATGATGAATCCCGGTTCCTTTTGTGTCATGCTGATGACAGAGTCAGGATTTGGTGTAAGCAGCATGAGTCCATGAGCCCATCCTGCCTGGTGTCAACAGTACAGGCTGGTGGGGGTGTTGTAAGGGTGTGGGGAATTTTTCCCTGACACATGTTAGGTCTCTTGATACCAATTAAGCAACGTTTCCATGCACAAAGAATTCAGGCTATTCTGGGGGCAAAGCGAGGTTTGATCCGGTACTAGATGGGTGTACCTAATAAACTAAGTGTGTACCCATTGCTTATTGAAAAATATAAATTAAAAATGCCTCATGAGCTTACTTCAACTGTCGTCCCCCATCACAAAATATAAGCTTGTTTTATGCCAATGTTTGTAAACAATGTAAACTTTAACAATCACCGTATAGCCTCAAAACATGCTTAAAACTAGCATTTTGATTTCATGGATGGTCAGTCCTTATATCCAGAGCTCTATCAATGAATTTGAGAGTGGTTACATTTGTCCAGGCCCATCACTCCGTTTTTTTCCAAAACAGTGGCGGGATTATGCTTTGTTATTGTTAGAACTGCAGTTTTCTCACTTAAAGGGGAATTTCTATATTTTATTTTACATACGTTTTAATTTATTTTCAACTTAATATTGTGTTTACGTTCAATCCAGACAATTTTTAAGTTTGTTAGCTGGTTATGTTGCTAGCATAATTTGGAGCATTTAGCAGTGCAAGTGGAAACAGTTGATATCAGCTATCAGTGCATTCAAAAGAATGGGGAAAAATATGTGGAGGAAGAGGCATAAGCCCATCCTTACACAAATTATTTTGAATGCACTGCACATGCATCACAAATCAATATGTCATCTTCCATAAAGATTGAAGATTTCAGATAAGTGTGCCGCTATGTAAATTCACATCCACACTGTGGTCATACTTCATTGTGACTCAGAGAGTTAAGACAGCACACACATAGCATGACATGGAAGACAATACCATAGAGTACAGTTAGGATGATGGAGGACAGGGTGTGCTGTAGATCATTATGCTTTAGTGGTCCTGTGGCCCACCATGTGAAGCAGATGTACAGCTGTGGAGCCTCCAGATGCTGGCTGATTGTTCCCGATGATATTGTGCTAACTCCGCTCTGCTCTCTCAAAGCCGCACAGATGGAGCTGTCAGCTTCATTATGGATATGAGATGATTAAAACTACCGTCCATCTTGCTGGCTGATCGCTCAGGTCTTGTTATTGCATAGGTTAAACGAGGCAATGGAGTCAATAAGTAAATGTGAAATCCTGCCAAAAATGTGATGGACCCAACAGAAATGTATAGAACCTGCTGCTAATTTGGGTTTTGTTATCACATTCTGAAGAGACGAGGTTAAACAAACAGCAAATAAGTAAGGGTAGAATCCAGCCAAAGCAAAGTGAACACATATAAAAATGTATGTTAAGTGCTCGAGTGCTTCAGTTTTGTATCTATATTTAAAGAGGTGTGCAAATGTGGCAAATGCCAAGCCACTAATGCTACATTGTGACCTCGGTGGGACTTGTAGAGGCGTATGCTTCTGTAGAGAGAGAGGCCCTTCAGGCACAGATAGAAAGAGCGAGAGAAAAGAGAGAGAGAAAATGAGAGAGAAAAGAGAGAAACACTTTCCCCACTGGTTACCATGGCAATCTAATTATCTCGCCATTACTCTATATTGACTCTCAATAAACTGGGTAAAAATGAATCTTCTTCCCGAGTGTTAAATATGGACTTAAGTGCTGATGCCTGGTGACAGCCATGCACAGTCAATCCTCCTGATTTACAGAAACTCAGCCAAGAGGAGATGAAGAGTAGCCAGAATGAACAGATGCTGCTTTACTTTATGTTTCTAATGCTCAGCTCTTTCATGTCTGACATTTTCTCTGAGATGAAAAGGTGCACTACTGGCAAGCAACCATTTAAAAAGCTAGCAAATTGTTCCTTTACCCACTGTTGACAATAAATATTTTTTATTTATTTTGGTAATTTCTAACAGCAAGTATTCACTGTGTCCGTCATTAGTTTTTTCCCCCACAAATTCAAATTTCAGTGTGAAGAAACATCAATATCAAGCCAGATAATTGAGTGGGGAAGATATGCGAGGCATTTCGTTTGAATACATCCAACCCATAGAACTCTCTCTTCTAAAGTTCCACTTATTGGTGGCAATCCACTTTCTGTTAATTTATTTGATTTATTTCACCTTTATTTAACCAGGTAGGCCAGTTGAGAACAAGTTCTCATTTACAACTGCGACATGGCCAAGATAAAGCAAAGCAGTGCGACACAAACAACAACACAGAGTTACACATGGAATAAACAAACGTGCAGTCAATAACACAATAGAAAAAATCTATATACAGTGTGTACAAATGAGGTAAGATTAGGGAGGTAAGGCAATAAATTGGCCGTAGTGGCAAAGTAATTACAATTTAGCAATTAACACTGGAGTGATAGGTGTGCAGAAGATGAATGTGCAAGTCGAGATACTGGGGTGCAAAGGAGCAAAACAAACAAAAAAACAATATGTGGATGAGGTAGTTGGATGGGCTATTTACAGATGGGCTATGTACAGGTGCAATGATATGTGAGCTGCTCTGACAGCTGATGCTTAAAGTTAGTGAGGGAGATATGAGTCTCCAGCTTCAGTGATTTTTGCAATTAGTTCCAGTCATTGGCAGCAGAGAACTGGAAGGAAAGGTGGCCAACGGAGGAATTGGCTTTGGGGGTGACCAGTGATATATACCTGCTTGAGCGTGTGCTACGGGTGGGTGCTGTTATGGTGACAAGTGAGCTGAGATAAGGCGGGGCTTTACCTAGCAAAGACTTATAGATGACATGGAGCCAGTGGGTTTGGCAACGAATATGAAGTGAGGGCTTGCCAACTAGAGCATACAGGTCGCAGTGGTGGGTAGTATATGGGGCTTTGGTGACAAAACGGATGGCACTGTGATAGACTGCATCAAATTTGCTGAGTAGAGTGTTGGAGGCTATTTTGTAAATGACATCGCCGAAGTCAAGGATCGGTAGGATAGTCAGTTTTACGAGGGTATGTTTGGCAGCATGAGTGAAGGATGCTTTGTTGCCGATTCTAGATTTAATTTTGGATTGGAGATGCTTAATTTGAGTCTGGAAGGAGAGTTTACAGTCTAACCAGACACCTAGGGATTTGTAGTTGTCCACATATTCTAAGTCAGAACCATCCGGAGTAGAGATGCTTGACGGGTGGGCAGGTGCGGGCAGCGATCGGTCGAAGAACATGCATTTAGTTTGACTTGCATTTAAGAGCAGTTGGAGGCCACAGAAGGAGAGTATGGCATTGAAGCTCTTCTCCAGGTTAGTTAACACAGTGTCCAAATAAGGGCCGGAAGTATACAGAATGGTGTCGTTTGCGTTGAGGTGGATCAGAGAATCACCAGCAGCAAGAGTGACATCATTGATGTATACTGAGAAAAGAGTCGGCCCAAGAATTGAACCCTGTGGCACCCCCATAGAGACTGCCAGAAGTCCGGACAACAGGCCCTCCGATTTGACTCACTGAACTCTGTCTGAGAAGTAGTTGGTGAACCAGGCGAGGCAGTCATTTGAGAAACCAAGGCTGTTGAGTCTGCCGATAAGAATGTGGTGATTGACAGAGTCGAAAGCCTTGGCCAGGTCAATGAAGACAGCTGCACAGTATTGTCTCTTATTGATGGAGGTTATGATATCGTTTTGGACCTTGAGCGTGGCTGAGGTGCACCCATGACCAGCTCGGAAACCGGATTGCATAGCGGAGAAGGTACGGCGGGATTCGAAATGGTCGGTGATCTGTTTGTTAACTTGGCTTTCGAAGACCTTAGAAAGGCAGGGTAGGATAGATATAGGTCTGTAACAGTTTGGGTCTAGAGTGTCTCCCCCTTTGAAGAGGGGGATTACCACGGCAGATTTCCGATCTTTGGGGATCTCAGACTATACGGAAGAGAAGTTGAACAGCCTAGTAATAGGGGTTGCAACAATTGCGGCGGATAATTTTAGAAAGAGAGGGTCAAGATTGTCTAGCCCAGCTGATTTGTAGGGGTCCAGATTTTGCAACTCTTTCAGAACATCAGCTATCTGGATTTGGGTGAAGGAGAAATGGGGGAGGGCAAGTTGCTGTGGGGGGTGCAGGGCTGTTGACCGGGGAAGGGGTAGCCAGGTGGAAAGCATGGCCAGCCATAGAAAAATGGTTTTTGGAATTCTCAATGATCGTGGATTTATCGGTGGTGACAGCCTCAGTGTAGTTAACTAGAAGATGAGAAGGCCAGTCTTTTATAGCAAATTTCCCCAAATAAAGTACAAGCATGAAGGACAACTGCATTTCCTGGTCAGTAATAAAATGAGCGGAACATGAGCACGAATCCGACCACCTCTCCTCTCCTGTCAAAGTTTGCTATCCGGAGTGATTGAATTATGCAGTGTTGCCTTTGACATTGGGAGAAAAGGAGTTTGGAATAATTGGCTCTGATCTTTCTCTCTCTTCTCTCTCTCTCTGTTGCTCTCTCTCTCTCCACTTTCTCTCTTCAAAAGCATCCTCTCTTCTTCTGTAAGTGTTTTAGATTGCTCGGTGACTCAGTGGAAATCAGGCCAGATTGACAATTTGACATCAGTGTTAATTGGCCATTGCGAGCCATCAGCAGGCTTAGATAGAAGGTTTCCCCCGACCCATCCCTCCCTTCCCTCAAGTACCACGCATGGGAGGATGGATTGGAGAGGGGCCACGGAGGAGAACAGAGGGGATAGGTGGGTTCTACTACATGTCACCCCTCATACTCTCCAGGAAGTTTAATTCATTATAAATGAGAGGCAGATTCCGGACATTTGCAGTGGGTGGGTGGGAGGGAGTGCGTTGGCTGGCTCGATCTCCACAACGGCTCCATTTACATTTTTCATGAGCTTTTAAGCTGCTAGCGGATGCAGCCGTACGGTGGCATTAGTACTTAACTATGCCTTAACTATGCATTCGTTATTGAGGCAATTTTGGGAGGACAAACCGCTCGAAGGCGGTCTGTGTACAAATGGTATTATAAGAGTATCAAATCGCTGCCCACAAGCAATTCAAATAGCCAGGCTGTAAAATTGACAGGCTCTGCTATCGGGAACACAGATGTGAGAGAGGGTAAACCGCTGTAATGTGAAGCAAAGCCAATGTTCAGTTATTGAGGAGTATCATAGAGAATGATAGAGACCTTTAGTGGCCAAAAAGCCATTGTAACATGAGCAGCGTCAATGAGTGCTTCCACTATTTTAATGTAGTCAACTGGGTGAGTCATGTTCAACTGGGTCATCAGGAGGGATCAGCCAATCGTGAAGAAGAAAATTGACTACTTCAAAATGGAAATTGCCTGAATGGGACTGCCTACTGTATGCTGTCACAGACGCTATAATGGCACAGAGACAAAGATGAGTTCTCTCTATCTCTATGGAGAGCACAGAGTGGATGGCTTCTTTACTAAATACACTGTTTGCTTCTGGTACCATTGACTTAACAGGTAAGAGTTTTCAGCTCAATATCAGTGTCCCGTTTCGTTATCGAGGTTGGCTAGAGTATGGTTCTTATTTTGGCCAGTTAAGCAGCCTGGACTCAGGGGTAGATGTAACATAGTAAATGTAAATCCAGCCCACTTCAATCAGTATATGTTATGTTTCGTATAGTATATATATATATATATATTTGTTTTCATATAGTATGATATGTTATGAATAACAAATGGTATAATATGTTACTAATTGCAATTTGTTGTGGCTAACATTGGCTAGGTGGCTAACACTAACGTTAGCTAGGTTAGGATTAAGGTCAGGGTTAGGAGTTAGGTTAAAAGGTTAAAAGGTTAAGGTTAGGGTAAGTGTTTCCTACAATTCTAAGTAGTTGCAAAGTAGCTCAAAAGTAATAAGTAGTTGCTAAAGTTGTCCATGATGAGATTTGAACACCAAACCTTTGGGTTGCTAGAAAATTCATGTCATATGCCCAACCAACCAACCAACCCACCCCAACCAACCCTACCCAACCAACCCAACCCAACCCAACCAACCCAACCCAACCCAACCCAACCCAACCCAACCCAAACACCTTACTTTTATTTTTTTGCCTTAAGTAACCTTCTGTCTTATGTAACCATACCAAACATAACATATCATATTCAGATTTACATTTACTATGCTACGTCTAGTCTATGCTACGTCAAGAGACCAGGCTGAGTTAAGAACTATAGTGTTGCTAGCTTTTTATCAACTGGCTGTGGTATTTTGCCACAGATATACACTGCCGTTCAAAAGTTTGGGGTCATCTAGAAAGGTCCTTGTTTTTGAAAGAAAAACTTATTTTTTGTCTATTAAAATAACATACAATTTATCAGAAACACAGTGTAGACATTGTTAATGTTGTAAATGACTATTCTAGCTGGAAACTATTTTAGATGATTTTTTATGGAATATCTACATAGGCGTACAGAGGCCCATTATCAGCATCCATCACTCCTGTGTTCCAATGGCACATTTTGTTAGCTAATCCAAGTTTATCATTTTAAAAGGCTAATTGATCATTGGAAAACCATTTTCCAATTATGTTAGTACATCTGAAAACTTTTGTTCAGATTAAAGAAGCAATAAAACTGGCTTTCTTTAGACTAGTTGAGTATCTGGAGCATCAGCGTTTGTGGGTTTGATTACAGGCTCAAAATGGCCAGAAACAATCAACTTTCTTCTGAAACTCTTCAGTCTATTCTTCTTCTGAGAAATGAAGGCTATTCCATGTGAGAAATTGCCAAGAAACTGGAGATCTCATACAACGCTGTGTACTACTCCCTTCCCAGAACAGCGCAAACTGACTCTAACCAGAATAGAAAGAGGAGTGGGAGGCCCCGGTGCACAACTGAGCAAGAGGACAAGTACATTAGAGTGTCTAGTTTGAGAAACAGACGGCTCACAATTACTCAACTGGCAGCTTCATTAAATAGTACCCGCAAAACACCAGTCTCAATGTCAACAGTGAAGAGGCGACTCTGGGATGCTGGCCTTGGCTTGTATCCACTACTATTTAATGAACTGGATGTGTATAGACATAGGTATATATTTATGTTAAGCTGAATGTGTTTGATAGAATATGATATCAGCAACAAACGTGGGCTGCACCAGCTATTCTTTTAATAAAGGCAGGTAGCGGGGGCGATTTTATTAAAACACAGTGCTTGTCAATGGCATGTTCATCAAACTGTCAAGACCACAAAGGTGAAAACCTCATTTTGTTCTCTCTGGGAGCATTGGTGTAGCTCTCTCTATTCCTCTCTCTCTTTTCTCCCCCTCTCTTGTCTGGCACTGATTCGTCCAAATAAAACCTAACCCAGCACCTCTAAAGCAAGGTGACTGCCAAAGGTGATTTTTAAGCCTCGCTGCCAGAGCACAATGAGTTTGAGCTAGCAGGGCCAAATATTTCTCCCTTCAGCTGGCAGGTCTGGATGGGAATAGAGAATAGTCTGGACTGACTCTCGGTTGTGTCAGTGGAGTCATTATCTGACTTGATCTTTTCTGCTTAATGCACTGCCCTGAAATTAGGTCAAAATGAGACCTAAGACTGGGTTTGTAGGGCCAGTGTTCAGCCTGATATTGATTTGGTATAGTATTAAGCTGGAAATCTCTGCCAGAAAAGCCTTTCACGCTGACACAAATGTAAAACGAAACAATTCTCTATGGAGACGTAGACTATTGATCAAGTTCAAGGGCAAGCTATATTATCCATGAACTTGGACAGCTGTTAATTTATTACTCCACACTTTCAACTTCAGCCTTGATGTCAGACAGGACGGGAGGGAGAGGAGCGAGCAGATTGAGAGCGAGAAATGCAAATGCCAGATAAGTGAAAGTGCCTTTGCTGCAGAGGGACTGTGATTGCAGCGAAGGAAAGGAGGCTTTCCTGAGCCAGCCAGAGATATCAGTCGTCCAAGGTTGACCTGGCTGCTTTGTGCCCTGCCCACAGAAGTTTGCTATCCAAGTGCATATGCAGCACAATGAGGGAGCTAGAGTAGCACGAGCCAGCTAGCAGACACCAGGAGCGTTGGCACGTCCGTGAGGAGTGGCAGCTCCTTTTGAGATATTCTTAAGACAAATTGGCCTGGATCAGCAGACAATTGGCTGATGAGAGGGTCTGGATGTATGGGCCCATGAGGACATTTTCATCATGAAGGGCTTTGCGTTCTGCTGCATGTGGCCCACTACTGGTGAATTATTGTGAATTGGCGTTGTGCAACAGCAAGGCTGCGATTGGTGGAGGGAGATTTAGGGATGGAGGGTTGTGAACCAAAACTCAGAAAGGGGGAAACACTGTGGACAATGTAATTTGCCCTGTAGAAATGTGCAAATGTTTATTTTTTGTTCTCATTACAGTCTTCCCACTGGGCACAGATGTCAGTTAAACATCTAGTTTTGATTTGCATTTGGTTGAGTTGTCAACTAATGTGAATTGAACATGAAATCAACAAAACATTTCACCATGTTATTGGATATAAAGTTGGGTGAAAAAAATATTAAATTACCTTCCTTTTAATGACTTTTTGTAAATCCAATCAGTTTCTGTGTTTATTTGATTTTTGGTGTTGTAACTGACGTTCAATCCATTTTGAATTATGTCTGTAACATTACAAAATGTGGAATGACGGCACCCTACGCAGGATAATATCTCCTTAGACCAGAGAGCCCCCTACTGGCCCTCTACACCACTTCCAGTAGCTTCTGGCTTCCTATTCAGGGACCGACCAGGGCCAACCCTGCTTGGCTTCAGAGACAAGCCAGTAGTAGGATGCAGGGTGGTATGCTGCTGCCAATGTTGGGGCAGTGCCAAGATGGAGGCACGGTTGCTTCAACACAGCGCCACTTATCAGTCATCTAGTGTATATAATAATTGGTTGTTACACACGAATTGAATTGATTCAAAATTCAAAGTATACATACTTCAATACTCAAAACATTAGAATTTAGATGTGTGGTGAGGAAAACAAAATGTAACATTCCCCATTGGTTTAATTCATTTTGGTCCAATCAGGCTAATGCAAGCCATGCCAGAGGCTGTTGAAACATAGCTAACTCGAAATATGAACTTAAAAACTGTATGGGTCCATCAAAAAAAGCTTGGGCAAAGATAAAAACATGTATATTTGTATTTCAACTGAATTAGAGGTATTTTTGAGGTAAACTGACAAACATTGACAAGCATTAGGGCTTTGAATTCACTAATAGGGAATCAGGAAAGTGTTAAGAAACTCAAAGGAAGTTTAAAGGTTCCCACCGGTTCAAGAGAAGTTGTAAAAGTTATAAAATAACTCTAATCGAACATGTGGGTGCGTGGCTTCATTTGAATATTTTAATGTTCTGTTATTTAATAAAGAGAATAATCATATCTTTATCAATACCTAAAGTAAAACTCTCCACAGATATCTTCCTCTGACTTTGAGTTGATTGCCCTTGGTGCAATTAGGGTGACCACATATAAAATACGCAAATGCAGGACAACAGGATGATTTTGAGGGACATTTGCGGGACAGTGTAGCCTACATTAAAAACACATTTGGCAGCACCAAAGCACATTCTGCCTAGTTGCACGCCCTGTTGAGTTTTGGCCACAGGATAATTTGTTCTGACTATTCAGCTAACCATCCTAAAATCTCATACGAAATGTGTTTTTTGTGTGTGTGTAACAGTAACCACGTTTCCATCCAATTATTCCATGTAGATTAATTACCTGACTCATGAAAAAAGTCACGACCGGACTAATGGAAACATTAAATGCCACTGCAATTTTATAAATGCAGACAGACAATTTGTTCCTACGACATAGTTGGATATTTTTGTATCGGTAAAATTAATTATGCGAGAAATTATGTTTGAAACGCCTTTATGCGCAAATATTGAAATAATAACCATCATATTGAAGTAAACTTGGAGTCATGCAATAATATGTTGTGTGGTCCTCCCACTATGATTCGGGAAATCATGCACTTTTTTATCGGGGCGGCAGGTAGCCTAGGGGCGGCAGGTAGCCTAGGGGCGGCAGGTAGCCTAGGGGCGGCAGGTAGCCTAGGTAGCCTAGGGGCGGCAGGTAGCCTAGGGGCGGCAGGTAGCCTAGGGGCGGCAGGTAGCCTAGGGGCGGCAGGTAGCCTAGGGGTTAGAGCGTTGGGCCAGTAACCGAAAGGTTGCTAAATTGAATCCCCGAGCTGACAAGCTGTTGTTCTGTCCCTGAACAAGGCAGTTAACCCACTGTTCCTAGGCCGTCATTGTAAATAAGAATTTGTTCTTAACTGACTTGCCTAGTTAAATAAAAAGAATACAAATGTGTCTACAGATGAAATAAGTTATGATGAACTTCACAGGGTGGTGAATGTGCAATATGTACATTTTACCTCGACTAACCGGTGCCCCTGCACATTGACTCTGTACCGGTACCCTCCTGTATATAGTCTCGCTATTGTTATTTTACTGCTGCTCTTTAATTACTTGTTACTTTTATTTCTTATTCTTATCCGTATTTTTTAAAACTGCGCTGTTGGTTAGGGGCTCGTAAGTTAGGGACTCGTAAGTAAGAATTTCAGTAAGATCTACACCTGTTGTGTTCGGTGCATTTGACTAATAAAATTTGATGTGATTTCATTTGATTTGATACTCCTTACCAATAAATAATGAGAGTCTTATTCTGGTGACATGGATAACGATGCTTGACAAATACAAATAATATCGCTCTTCTCCATAATAATCTCATAATGTAGGTAGCCTACCTGCACTGTATCTGCCAGCTGTTGGCTAGAGAAGGTGTGCCAAGACCAGAGTGGGCACGTTTGCTGTATAATGCAACAGTTTTTGTGAGAAAACCATCAGTAGAGTTGAAAATGCTCTGGAAATCACTTAACTTGTATTTTTTATTTGGTACATGGGAATTTAATTTAATGGCAAAAGTTATTATTATGTGAACTATGTCATCACTAACTGCAACATTTCAGTGTGATGGAAGCACATCTCTGGTGGAAATATTTGCATATTGTTTTATGCAGATTTTAGAATATTCGCATGAAAATCTGTCGCAAATTGGATGGAAACCTAGCTAGTAATGTTATACTATTGCTATTATATTTGGTTATATTATGTAGAATACTAATTAATCATTGTGTGAACTTCCGAGACATTGATTCAGCATTGATCTAACTTTACTAAACAAGCACCATTTGGAGAAGTGGTGGAGTCACCGATGCTCTGGCAGCACTACACCCCTGCAGTCTGTTGCACTGAATGAGCAAATGAAGCGCACTTATCCTACTTTTTTACCTCACGGAAAAGTTGGGGATGCAGAAATGAGAGACCACGTGGCTGTTTTATGAAAAAGTTGCAGAAAATATGTTGAATGAGCAACTAATGAGCATGGAGAGCCTCACAAGTTTGACTAAATTACCTCACATCAGTCAGTCTAATATGGCTATTTACTTACTTTTTGTGGTAAGCCTAACTGTACTTTCCAAGTTTAGGTGGAATTTAGCTCGAAAGGATTTTATAAATACGATTAGTTGAAGATAGGCCTATGACATTGGCCTACGTCTCATCTTAGCACTGTGCAGAATATTAGATCTCAACAACGAGTGTTTAACATTATCAGTAGGTTTAGGCAACCACATCCATACACTGAGAAGGTACACAACTTTCACTGGGTACGTGGGGGACATGTCCACATTCTGAAATCCCCCCAGTTTAATAATTGGAATGTGATACAAAACGAGGCAACGGTGTGCTTTAGGGCCCTGCTGACACCTCCGAGCGGCCGGGTAGGATGTTTGGAGTGTTTATCCGGCTGAAAATAAATAAAAATAATAATAATAATATGCCCCCCCACCCAACCAAAGTTGCACCCCTGACACTGAGTATACCAAACATTAGGAACACCTTCCTAATATTGAGTTGAAACCCCCACCCCCCTTTTGCCCTCAGCACATCCTCAATTCATCGAGGTATGAACTCTACAAGGTTTCCAAAGTGTTCCACAGGGATGCTGGCCCATGTTGACTCCAATGCTTCACACAGTTGTCAAGATGGCTGGATGTCCTTTGAGTGGTGGACCATTCTTGATACACGGAAAATGGTTATGCTTGAAAAACGCAGCAGCGTTGCAGTTCGTGACACAAACCGTTGTACCTGGCACCTACTACCATACCCCGTTCAAATCCTTTTGGCTTGACCATTCACTCTCTGAATGGCACACAAACACAATCCATGTCTCAATTATTTCAAGACTTGAAAATACTTCTTTAACCTGTCGCCTACCCTTCATCTCCACTGATTGAAGTGGATTTAACAAGTGACATCAATAAGGGATAATAGCTTTCATCTGGATTCACCTGATCAGTCTAAATCATGGAAAGAACAGGTGTTCTTAATGTTTGGTATACTAAGTGTGTATCTTTTCATAAGCGCAACATGACTTCAAGAGACAGGTTGGAAATTTTGACTGAAATAGAGGACAAATCAACCTTTTTTTTCTAAATGAGTGGTGTTTGAATTTGTTGATAAAATGGGGGACATGATGGTTTGGTTGCAGGACGTGGGACAAAATGCGTAACTGTCCCACACAATCCGGGACATGTGGTCACCCTAGGTGCAATGTGGAGCACATATCCTCATTCAAAAACATCTTTAAAATATCACTATATAGTTTTCTATAACATGGCAAATCACCACCTGCCTTTAAAACAGTTCCCTTCGGAACTAAGCGTTTCTGTGTGTTTTGTGTCTTTGTCTCTTTGCAGGTCTGGCAGTTCACCAGATTATTACAATCACTGTGTCTCTCATTATGGTCATCGCAGCCTTGATAACTACACTTGTCCTTAAAAACTGGTAGGAAAGATTCCTTTACTTTGCAACTACTTCCCGACACACAATACACCACTTTTGAAATGCCAATGAAGTGGTACAAGGTATGATTTTATGTTTGTTTTTTGTTTTTGGTACGTGTTTTTGTAGCTGTGCACAGTCGGGGAATGGCCGTCACAGTAGCCATCAGCGGAAGATCCACCAACAGGAGGAGAGCTGTCAGAACCTGACCGACTTCACCCCTGCCCGCGTGCCCAGCAAGGTGGACATCTTCACCGCCTACAACGACAGCCTGCAGTGCTCGCACGAGTGTGTGCGCACCGCCGTGCCCGTCTACACTGACGAGATGATCCAGCAGACCCCTATATACAAGACCACCTACAATGGAAATAGGTATGTCGGCTTTAAATTGCTCTTGGCTCTAGGTTTCTGGGTCAGTTTAAGTGCTTCCCTCTCACTGTTGAGTTAGTTATGAGTTTTTCCTGGTAAAATCACATATTTGGGAAAAAGTCCTGGCCCTATCTTTGGGAAATGGTGTAAATCCCTCTTGTATGTAATACCCTTGTTAAAACCAAGTATAGTGTTATAAACAATTGGAATTACATTTAAAAGGGGATTGAATTGCAATGCTGTTAATGCATTTCTTTTGAATAAATATGTATTTAATGTACAAGTGAATAGGTTGGTTTACTTTAAGGTTTAAGTTTTGACCACTAAGGTAGCCAATGGGAGAGTTGACCTGGTTAACAGGAGGCCTGGGAAAGAAAGAGAGGGGTTGGACAGAAAGAAAGATGGAGAGACATTATCAGTGCTGGTGAAGAAAAACTAGAAAGAAGACGATAAAATAGAACAAACCCCATACTTACTGAGTTTGGAAGGGAAATGTTTATTTTATAAGAGTATTATTATTTTGTTAAGAAAAACTTAGAGACTGAAGCTACCGTCTCATCGTGGAGGTATTTGACAGCCTCGTGGTTAGCCTAGCAACGTGCGAGACCTGGAGAGAATTACTTGTGGAAGATTAACGAGTTCATGTTTCCATGGGATATCTGTTGCTGCTAAGGAGCACTGTCTGCATTGATAGCTGTGCTTGCTGGGGATATTGTGAGGACACCTGCTCGGAACTGCCATACTTCACTGAGGAAATATCTAGGAGTAGTGAGTAACCACAACGGTGGGGTGCTTCGGGACTTTATGTATGTCTTCATTTTTGTTGAGCTCCAACGCGTGCCAACGGGTTTAAGCAAGCTTGCAAGTAATTTGGACATGGGTTATGCACGACTCATTGGGGTTTATTATTTTAAATTTATTTTTATGTGGTACATTGAAAATGTGATAATACAGATCTTGAAACGTATGTCTGTTGCATTGGTGGAGTCATTTACTGTTTCGGTTTCATGTAATGCATGGGTAAGCATGTCCTTATATAATAACAAAAATCTATAATCATTCTATCTGAAGTTAATACCCTAGTTGTCATCACCCTAGATATTTTACAATAGGGATTCTTATGTCCTTCTCACCTAATATCCCATGCTGTTGAGATATTCTAAGTAAGGTAATATCGTGAGAGTCAAAATCGAGCCTGGTGAGAGGGTCAAATGTAACTGGTATGGTTTCCTTTCCAAAGTACCTCTATAAGAGTGTGTCCTGGACTTAGTTGATGAGTAACTATCACGTTCTCACTGTCTTTTTGTCTCAATCCTTTGTCCTACAGACCTTCTCCCACTGAAAGGCAGCTGATTCCTGTGGCCTTTGTGTCAGAGAAGTGGTTTGAGATCTCCTGCTGACCAGTTGAAGTCTTTTTAACGTCACGTGGGTGGAATAGACTTCCTGTATTTATGCTCTGGTGAGTACCACTTTTCCCCCTTTGTCCCTGGGTGATTTTGTCCCAGTTTGGGAATAGAAGGGAACTTGGCATATGGTTGTTATTTCGTAGATGATTTTTCATAAACTGCCTTGCTAAATGCAATTTAAATGGCAAGATCACCAAAGGTCATTCATTAGCTATTATAATTCAAAATGTTTATTAGAAGTTTAGGCTTGATTATGTTTGATTCATTCCCTTCGACAACCTAGTGTGTCTTTATTTGCCTTTATGAAACATATTAAGCATTTATGAAGTTGCAGCCCTCATTCATGTGGTCAGTGCAATATTGTTTGAATGTTTTGTTATGGGAAAGGGGCACTTTCACTTGACTTTCCTGCATTTTGTTATGCATCACGATAGGCTGGACTACCTCTATTTGAAATTCAAAGCGTGAAAGTTAAACACATGCTCCGGCCCAGAGTGTGGCTGAAATACAAGGGGGCCACACGTCTATTATTGACCCAGATTCAGAAAGGAATAGAAAGCCTGCAGGTACCATAGAACAAGGAAGAGGCCCAAAACCATTGTATCTATGCAAACATTGGTCTTAGAGAAAGAACCCAAACACCCCAGTTCTTCCTTCCAGTACGGCAGTCTTAAAAGACATGGAGAGCCATGGTAGTTCGATGAGCATATACTATGTATTGCAGTGTGGGTGCATTGTGACATGGTACTTACAACTGGGAGTTATGGCACATGTTGTAGGTTATTTGATGTGCTCTATGATGAGTTTAAAACATAAATGCTTATTTTGCTCCAACTACTGCTTCAAACCTATTGATTTTCTACAGATATTTTGACAATTTTAATGAAGTATGTTGTGATTTTTCTCCACAGGACACTTTGGTAAACTTTTCCAACCATGAGAAAGAAGTGACTCAAACAATGGCCAATTTTGTAAGATAGTGGGAACTCTCTCTCTCTCTCTGGACACTGATGAAGATATTTATTTTTCTAAAAATGATGACAAACCGAGCAGCCATACCGCTGCCACTTCATATTATTATCCAGAGACCTGTGGTAGTTTAGATATGTAGTTAGAGTTAATGTGTAGCTATATTAATGGACGTGCAGGAGAAGACCATTGACGTCAGCGACACCTTGAAGAAGACTAGCTGCCTTGGAGAGCTAGGAGACTCTGAGACGCTGCTCACAGTGGAAGAAACTGAGCTGTATTACTGAACAATGTGCCAATAATGCCACTATGTGCCACAATCTGTACAGAAGGAACTTTCGACAACAATTTATGGACAACTAAAATATTGCTATATTAACTCTGTATCAAACCAACTCCATCTTTTTTTTAAAGAAAAGTGAAGAAAAAAAATGTTATAAGTATTTGAATATCTTTTCTGATGTAGTTTTAAGAATTGTGTTGCAAAGTCCCAAAAATGTTTATTATATGAAGCACTATTAATTGAGGCCAAGAAACAAAAAATAATAATGGTAAATGCTTTATCCAACACTTACATTTAAGGCATTGTTTAAGGTCCCATTTTAAAACCAGAATAGTCTGTCTATTTTTATACATAAAAAGAGGTCAGTCACAACCCAAGCAGTGCAGTTCCCATGCCACACAATGTTTGGACTGTTAATGACGTGCCGCTGTCCAATCAGATATTAAAGCAAAGGGGACGATTTCAAAAAGTATTGAATCCAAGCCCAGATTAATTCCCCATTCGGTATGACCCATTTCTCAGTGGTTTTTGATTGTGCTTACTACATTTCTTCAAAACTTCTGTCTCGATGGCTGTCGACCAGTGCATACCCTGTATCCTGTTGTGGTCAGTTCAATCTGAATGGTTATCCAGATAGCTAAGGCAAATAGAGAGGATTAGCAGTATGTTTACAAATGTACTGACTCAGGTCATGTCTAATATATGTCTTCATTTCCTCTTCCATCCCAAGCATTATTCACAAGTGATAAGACATGATAAGTTACTATGAGTGGTGGTAGGATATGAGCAGTACTGCACAAGGGTGTCAATTTAGAATTAACTTGTAAGAATATAATTATTCTAACTCTACAGTTACGGTTAGTGAGAAATATTGAATATCTCCTCTCAACTACAGTGCATTCGGGAAAGTATTCAGACCCCTTAACTTTTTCCACATTTTGTTATGTTACAGCCTTATTCTAAAATTGATTTTTTCCCCCCTCCTCAATCTACACACAAGACCCCATTATGACAAAGCAAAAACAGGTTTTTGGACATTTTTGCAAATGTATTAAAATAAACTGAAATATGACATTTCCATAAGTATACAGACCCTTTACTCAGTACTTTGTTGAAGCACCTTTGGCAGCGATTACAGTCTCAAGTCTTCTTGGGTATGACGCTACAAGCTTGGCACACCTGTATTGGGGAGTTTCTCAGATTCTTCTCTGCAGATCCTCTCAAGCTCTGTCAGGTTGGATGGGGAGTGTTGCTGCACACCTATATCCAGGTCTCTCCAGAGATGTTTGATCGGGTTCAAGTCCGGGCTCTGGCTAGGCCACTCAAGGACATTCAGAGACTTGTCCCAAAGCCACTCCAGTGCTGTCTTGGCTGTGTGCTTAGGGTTGTTGTCCTGTTGGAAGGTGAACCTTCACCCCAGTCTGAGGTTCTGAGCGCTCTGGAGCAGGTTTTTAACATTGATCTCTCTGTACTTTGCTCCATTCATCTTTCCCTCGATCCTGGCTAGTCTCCCAGTCCCTGCCTCTGAAAAACATCCCCACAGCATGATGCTGCCACCACCATGCTTCACCGTAGGAATTGTGCCAGATCTACTCCAGAAGTGATGCTTGGGATTCAGGCCAAAGAGTTCAGTCTTGGTTTCATCAGACCAGAGAATCTTGTTTCTCAAGGTCTGAGAGTCCTTTAGGTGCCTTTTGGCAAACTCCAAGCGGGCTGTCATGTGCCTTTTACTGAGGAGTGGCATCCGTCTGGCCACTCTACCATAAAGGCCTGACTGTGGAGTGCTGCAGAGATGGTTGTCCTTCTATAAGGTTCTCCCATCTCCACAGAGGAACTCTGGTGCTCAAGTTGTAGAAACATCTCAAGGATGATCAATGTTAACAGGATGCACCTGAGCTCAATTTAGAGTATTTTAGCAAAGGGTCTGAATACTTAATACATTTGCAAAAATGTATTTTAAAAAACTCTCTTGTCATAATATGGTATTGTGTTTAGATTTGAGATTTTTTTTAATTTTAGAATAAAGCTGTAAAGTAACAAAATGTAGAAAAAGTGAATGTGCTGTACCTAATTATTCAGGGATTATATATTAAAATAACTAAGGTTCAGATTTTTCAAACAGTGCTTCTAAGGCCACTATTGTGTGTATTTTTGGGGAATTGTAATACTTTTTGTGTTGTATTTATCAAGCACATGCTAATTGAAATTATAATTGGAATGATCATATTAACATCTCCTCACACAGGAGATTTATAAAGTTGTGTGACGTATTTACAATTGGAAGTAGTCTTTTCTATAATGTCAGAAATGCATGCAATCAAGAAATTGATATCTGCACATCCCCCTCCAGCAATTTTTAAAAAAAGGTATCCCTTCAAATTAGGTCCAAATTAGCTGTATATCTTGCACTGTGAATGCAGTCACAACCATGTATAATAATGTTCCTCCCTAAACCTCACCTCTACTGTATGAAGGAATACAATCTCAGCTCTTTCATGCTAAGTGCTGTACAGGAATGTACTTTCCTGGTGCATGGGGGTTGCTCATGGATGTGTGCTTGTGGAATATCAGTGTGTTTGCCTTGTCAAAACCTCCAGCATCATCAATGAGATGCAGAACCAGGGGGATTGGGAGCAGCCAATCAAAAACAATAAGTCTGGGCCACATGTAATACATTAATTAATTGATAAGTTAATTCAATTCCATATTTGGTAAGTCAGGACACTTGGACAATGCAAAAAATCTTTCATTACACTAGTGGGTTGGTAGAAAGCACAAAAAACAACAACATTCGATTGCAATTATTTTGTGTGGAACGCAATATGTACAGATGTAAAGATGGACTGGATTCTGTCCTGGGTTGAGATCTGCACTTACTCAAGGAGACAAACAAGATTTAGGCTTCTGCTATTCTGTTCCCTGAGCTCAAGGCAGAAGTAGACCTTTAGTATAGGTCCGAGATGAGTTAGCCTAAATCACTAAATCATATGTTTATGCACCTGGAGGGGTAAAGAACTGACCTTGGATCAGAGGCTGCGGTGCAATATTGACTCCAAGTACACTATTCTCTCCCCTCACACACCAAAACACCATGAATGACAATGCCAATTTGGCCCAACATGTACGTTGAGGTTGAGTTACGTCAACATAACATATATTTTTGGAATGAAGAGTGTTATCCTGATAGTTAGAGGGTTACTAAATTACTGTATATTATACATGTGTAAATGTATTTTATATATATTTGCTTCTATTTGTGTACAGGTGTGTTCTATTTTTAAAGACCTGTCCCTTTTTGGGAAAGGTTCAGCTAGGTCGGGGATAGTGTCTTTGTTTACATGTGTAACTACAGTATTTCTTTCACAACACAAACTAACATTGTGCCAAGCTTCCTACCTGCACTTTCAAGCAGTACTTGTATTATATATTTAGCTAACTAATACAATACTTAAATAGAAGCTGCAATATTTTAAATACTGTTAAAGGATTTGGGTTGTGAAAGGTTACAGAGCTACCGTCCATGAGAATCTACACAGACGTGAGAAGTTATTTTGATTGTATACTAGGCTGAGATCAGAATGCTGCTGCCTTGGGTTTGGTTGGTAAACAATGTGCAATTATCAAACGCTGACACACCATTTTCATAGGAATTCTATTTGCTTCTGGAAATATGATTAGTCATGCTGAAAAGGGAAGCCATGTTAACCCAATAATAATTGGAATGAGAGAAAATCAGACGTGTTATTTTTTCTCTTTAAATGCAGGGGAAACTATTAGACCTACGACCCCAATATGATTAAGCATGAGTTGAAGTTATAGATACATTATCAGAAAGAAATAGAGTAGTAAAGAAAACAAAGATTAAGGGTTCAATGGGTTTTTAGTGTAAATATTTCACTCCCCTTTCATGGTAAACCACTCATTGATGCAATGGTAACACTGGCAAGATTGAAAAAAAGGACACCTGCTGATGCATATGCAGAGAACAAGTACATTGTTTTATGCTTGTACTGAAATGTATCGGGTATGTAATTATGTCTATCTTTCATATGATGATGACTGAAATACCGCTAATTGTTTTCCACAAAATTCTCCCCTCTCATGAACATCTTTGGATATTTTTGCCTCAATATTCTAAAGGAAGTTTGAGACATCATAGGAATATCAGTGGCACAATTCCTTTCATGTGAAAGGTTCCTCGAGTGCTGTCTACAAGCCTCAGATGTTCGTATATGCTCTCAATCAATTATCAAAACGTGATATTACATTGTCCTGAATGCACATTTCTTAAATTCCTGATATACTGTGAAATTGTTACATGTGAAAGCCTTGCACCTTGCAACATTAATATCATAACTCTCTCAAGTGTCTTGAAATATGAATGGTAATACGCCCATAGGACTTCAAAATGTAGTGTGTACCTACCTGGCTTTAGGGTCATCACTTGAGTACCTAAACTAGCACTGGAATGGCAAAGAAAATGTATCTTAAGCCACTCACAGGATTTCAGTTCTTCCCTCAGTGTGAAATATCAATGCCAACTACAATAACCATGATTCTCTGCTCAATCTGTTATGAAGAATATGATGCACTGAACCAGACCTGTGCTGTAGTTCACTACCGTGTTCACAGTACACTCATCCTTCCTCCACATTTGACCTGATACCTTGTATCGGTGTTTCAAGAAAGTTGTTTGAGGTTATCAATTCTTGTGGCAGGTCAAAATCAGGAAACACGAAAGAACATACCTAGCTCATGCAAAACCTATTTATTTTTCACAATGTGTAACACTAAGTTATCATTTTAGGCAACTTGGACATACGTTAACATGACTATTTTATGTCATTGTTGATTTCACAGTTAGCCCACTTGACTGTGAAGATGACTTGTGTATACTCTGAATGGGAGGGGGAGTAAGATCAGAGAAATATGAAGTTGACACCAAAGACTGAACACCTTTTGTGAACAAACAAATGTCTACATAAGAGACATATCTGCTCTAGCTGTCTCTTCAGTGATCCCTGACACTAACGGTACAGAATGTCCCCAATGTGTCACCTATGACAAACAAACTGTCAATTAACAAAAGGATGCAGTCAGTCAGTGCCATCAGCAAGAGGAAAACAGATGTCACACACATATTGGGCAGTATTTCGCTTCATGTCAATATCGTATTGAATATGCCTGACGTCTCAATGGCCCAAGAGGCCTTTTCTATCTATGAGATATGATGAACACTCCAGAACTAAAATAATCAATCTGTCTTGTTTCTCAGTCTAATCACAGGCCAGGGGGTTCAGACTTAAAGTATTTCAATATGGCACTATACTGATGCGGGAGGACATGTTATGATAATGAACATTGTGACTGATTGATATCATTAGAATTCTTCTGGCCACAGGCTAGTTTCGGCACAGGGGTGTTACGGATACTCCTAGTTGTTCTGATATACTTAGAGAAAGGGAATAAATACGGTGTCTGGGTTGTTTTTGGGTGCATATTTTTGCATTACATAGGGTCATTCGTTCACACACTGCTTCCCTCATGTTATGTTATTATGACTTCACGTATTGTGCGCTTAAACTGTATCTAAAGCGGAGGGCTCCGATTCTCCTCCCAGATCATGGTTTTATTTTTCTATTCATAAGAGCTATTGTACTGACATGATCACCAGTGCTTATCAATAGTGTCAATGACTTGAACTATCATTTAATGACGTCACCGTTTCCTATACGGCCATTTTGGGTCAAGCGGAGTCTGGTTACATGAAACGCATCTGCCTATGAGCATAGCTATATGCCACCGCACAAAAAAGGGCCTCGGACTGACATTCAGTATGACGCCTTGAAAATTGAGTGTATATTGATCTGGACTGGTTTAACGTTGATATTTGAGATAGCACGACTCAATCGATACATGGTTATCACTGGACAGGTCATCAGAATGGAACAGAGTCAGCCCTGACAGTGAGGCATTGCCTCAGCATTGCCTTGTCACTCTCTCAGAGAAGACGAAGCCAAGCCGATATATGTCTGGGAGATATTGGGAAGAGGTTTCTTCAGGTATTGAAATCATTCACAAAGCTAAATGATAGACACACATACACCTGACCGAGACGACATATTTTTCTTTCTGGTGTTTTTTTCACACGGCGCCACACAACAACAATTTGTTCAGAGAAACAATCACAAGAATCCATACTACTACTACTACACAGAACTGACTGAAGTCTTGTTGCCATAACAACAGAAAATTTGTACTTTGTGACTCTTAAACTTTTATATTTGTGTTTAATATATCAATGAGTACCTATGTTAATTTTGTATAAGATCTATGAATATAGTACACACATACGCACACAGAAGGACTGTACTATAAACAGTAAGTTTCTGTGTCAGCTAAATGTTGTATCCTTTTATTTTGTGTCTTATGGATCACATCTCTCTTCTTTTTGTAGGTATTGGTAACGTTTGAATTTCCAGGTGATCTTGATTTGGTTACTCTTGTACTTCTAAGCTCTGTATTTGCAAGCACTGTAAATGCGATTCTCATTGGATTCGTCCTCTGTACATTTAGTACTCTGATGTTGCTATTAATAAAATTTCAAACACAACAGACTGTCTGCCTAAAGTCATGCTGGGGAGTTTGTCTAATAATTATAGATGTGGATTTAGGGAAACAACACAAATGAACAAATAAACAATTTGAATATGACCCAGCTAACAATGAGGAATCCTCCCAGAAGCGTCCCTCTTCCGGGGGGCCAGAACTGATTGAATCGGCCAGGAATCGGTTGTCGGACTCGGCCCGGAATCAAAACTGCCCAGAATCGGCCCAAGTACATCGGGCCATTTCCGTCAGGTCTACCGGAATTCAGCCAACTTTGCCGGCATTTTACCAGAATCCCCCAAGAAGCTGCCCGATGCAAATTTAAATAAATGTATACAAAATTACCCGATTTAGTCATTTTAAATATTACAATTTTATACAAATTATAGCCATCCACAAAACAAAACATCTTGTGTCAGAGGAAACACTATACACCTGGTGACCGTGTCAGCATGCATGCGCCTGGCCCGCCACAGCACGACGGGATAAAGCCAGCCCCGGCCGGCCACACCTTCCCCTAACTCAGGCCAATTGTGCGTCGCCTCGTGGGTCTCCCGGTGGCGGCCGGCACGGGTCTCAAACCAGCATCTGTAGCAACGCAGTTTGCACTGTGACGCAGTGTCTTAGACCACTGTGTCACTCAGGAGGCTTCATCCACAACGTTTTTAATGCTCATCAATTGCTTTGCACAAGTATGAAAACACTAAAATACTATGCAGAATTCTTAAAGAATTTTTATTTTTTATTTTTTATCACAGAAACAATGAGAAAATATGGAAAAATAAATAATTAAATGTTAATTACACTACCGTTCAAAAACAAAGTTTTTGTCCATTAAAATATCATCAAAGTAATCAGAAATACAGTGTAGACATTGTTAATGTTGTAAGTGACTATTGTAGCTGGAAACGGCTGATTTTTTTAATGGAATATCTAGTCTAAAGGCCAGTTTTATTGCACATGACGTTGCACATGACGAGTCTGACTATCAGCCGAGTGCCCCAACTCTCAGTCGGAATCGGCCCAGATCCACTGTGCTAGCTGGGGAGTAGTATCCACTGTGGAGAAGTACTGTAGATAAAGAGCCTCATTGCCTCATAAGCCTCATAAGCTAATTTCCTCCCAGATCTCTCTCAAACCAAACCCGTCTATGTAAAGTACCCAGGGGGGTTGTCAGTCTGCCAACTTACCCTGAAGTTTGCTCTTCCTGCCTGCCTGCCTGCCTGCCCCTGCCTGCCTGCCTGCCTGCCTGCCTGCCTGCCTGCCTGCCTGCTTGCCTGCTTGCCTGCATCTGTCTGTCTGTCTAATTCAATCACACGTACATACAGTATAACTCATCAGATTATTTCTATAACTCTACATATTAAATATATTCAACATCCCTAATGTAAAATGACTTATTGGATATTATAAACTGGGTGGTTCGAGACCTGAATGCTGATTGGCTGAAAGCCGTGGTATATCAGACCGTATACCACATGTATTTTTACTGCTCTAATTACGTTGGCAAATAGCTTATAATAGCAATAAGGCACCTCTGGGGTTTGTGATATATGGCCAATATACCACGGCTAAGGGCTATTGGCGACCAGTTTTGATAGCCTTTAGCCGCACCCTCATACTACTCCTCCTCTGTTCCGCGGGTGATGTGGAGGTAAACCCAGGCCCTGCATGTCCCCAGGCACCCTCATTTGTTGACTTATGTGATCGAAAAAGCCTTGGTTTCATGCATGTCAACATCAGAAGCCTCCTCCCTAAGTTTGTTTTACTCACTGCTTTAGCACACTCTGCTAACCCTGATGTCCTTGCCGTGTCTGAATCCTGGCTCAGGAAGGCCACCAAAAATTCTGAGATTTCCATACCCAACTATAACATTTTCCGTCAAGATAGAACTGCCAAAGGGGGAGGAGTTGCAGTCTACTGCAGAGATAGCCTGCAAAGTAATGTCATACTTTCCAGGTCCATACCCAAACAGTTCGAACTACTAATTTTGAAAATGACTCTCTCCAGAAATAAGTCTCTCACTGTTGCCGCCTGCTACCGACCCCCCTCAGCTCCCAGCTGTGCCCTGGACACCATTTGTGAATTGATCGCCCCCCATCTAGCTTCAGTTTGTTCTGTTAGGTGACCTAAACTGGGATATGCTTAACACCCCGGCAGTCCTACAATCTAAGCTAGATGCCCTCAATCTCACACAAATCATCAAGGAACCCACCAGGTACAACCCGAAATCTGTAAACAAGGGCACCCTCATAGACGTCATCCTGACCAACTGGCCCTCCAAATACACCTCCGCTGTCTTCAACCAGGATCTCAGCGATCACTGCCTCATTGCCTGTATTCGCTACGGAGCCGCAGTCAAACGACCACCCCTCATCACTGTCAAACGCTCCCTAAAACACTTCTGTGAGCAGGCCTTTCTAATCGACCTGGCCCGGGTATCCTGGAAGGACATTGACCTCATCCCGTCAGTTGAGGATGCCTGGTCATTCTTTAAAAGTAACTTCCTCACCATTTTAGATAAGCATGCTCCGTTCAAAAAATGCAGAACTAAGAACAGATATAGCCCTCGGTTCACTCCAGACCTGACTGCCCTCGACCAGCACAAAAACATCCTGTGGCAGACTGCAATAGGATCAAATAGTCCCCGCCATATGCAACTGTTCAGGGAAGTCAGGAACCAATACATGCAGTCAGTCAGGAAAGCTAAGGCCAGCTTCTTCAGGCAGAACTTTGCATCCTGTAGCTCCAACTCCAAAAAGTTCTGGGACACTGTGAAGTCCATGGAGAACAAGAGCACCTCCTCCCAGCTGCCCACTGCACTGAGGCTATCGAAAATTTCAACAAGCATTTCTCAACGGCTGGCCATGCCTTCCGCCTGG
Source organism: Oncorhynchus tshawytscha (assembly GCF_018296145.1). Classification (NCBI taxonomy): domain Eukaryota; kingdom Metazoa; phylum Chordata; class Actinopteri; order Salmoniformes; family Salmonidae; genus Oncorhynchus; species Oncorhynchus tshawytscha. The sequence goes on along the minus strand of NC_056450.1, from coordinate 19,774,607 downwards.
CTACTCCAACCTCGGCCAACAGCTCCGCCCACCCCGCAGCTACTCGCCCAAGCCTCTCCAGGTTCTCCTTTACCCAAATCCAGATAGCAGAAGTTCTGAAAGAGCTGCAAAACCTGGACCCGTACAAATCAGCTGGGCTTGACAATCTGGACCCTCTATTTCTGAAACTATCCGCCGCCATTGTCGCAACCCCTATTACCAGCCTGTTCAACCTCTCTTTCATATCGTCTGAGATCCCCAAGGATTGGAAAGCTGCCGCAGTCATCCCCCTCTTCAAAGGGGGAGACACCCTGGACCCAAACTGTTACAGACCTATATCCATCCTGCCCTGCCTATCTAAGGTCTTCGAAAGCCAAGTCAACAAACAGGTCACTGACCATCTCGAATCCCACCGTACCTTCTCCGCTGTGCAATCTGGTTTCCGAGCCGGTCACGGGTGCACCTCAGCCACTCCACGATATCATAACCGCCATCGATAAAAGACAGCACTGTGCAGCCGTCTTCATTGACCTTGCCAAGGCTTTCGACTCTGTCAATCACCATATTCTTATCGGCAGACTCAGTAGCCTCGGTTTTTCTGATGACTGCCTTGCCTGGTTCACCAACTACTTTGCAGACAGAGTTCAGTGTGTCAAATCGGAGGGCATGCTGTCCGGTCCTCTGGCAGTCTCTATGGGGGTGCCACAGGGTTCAATTCTCGGGCCGACTCTTTTCTCTGTATATATCAATGATGTTGCTCTTGCTGCGGGCGATTCCCTGATCCACCTCTAGACGACACCATTCTATATACTTCCGGCCCGTCCTTGGACACTGTGCTATCTAACATCCAAACGAGCTTCAATGCCATACAACACTCCTTCCGTGGTGAAATCAAATTTAAAAAATACAAATATCACACCCCCTCTGGCCTTATTGCTTAAATGTAGTGCCCGGACAACAATAAATCATTAATATTAGACTGTTGTTTTTACTTTAGGGTTTTACCTGTATTATCAGTTTTTTACAGTACTTTCACATTTTATTAAAGTATTCCCTGAGTACAGAATGCCTTAATAATCAATAAACAGTAGTTTATGGGTTAAAGGGATACATCAGGATTTTGGCAATGAGGCTCTTTATCTTCAGTACATCCCCAGAGTCAGATGAATTAGTGGATACCATGTTTCTGCGTGCAGTTTGAAGGAAGTTGCTAACTACCGCTAACGCAAATGCTAACTTGCGTTAGCGCAATGTCTGGAAGTCTATGGGTATCTGGTAGCATGCTAGTAGATACCCATAGACTTCCAGTCATTGTGCTAATGCTAGTTAGCATTGGGTCATGAACCTACTGTACCTCTAACTTCCTTCATACTGGACACAACATTTTTTAAATACAATAAAATAAAAATGATTTCCACGAGTTCATCTGACTCTAGGGAAGTAGATAAAGGGCATCATTGCCAAAATCCCGAAGTATCCCTCTAAGAGAATGTGATAGACACAAATATAATTTGCTTTTTCTCTGCCTTTAAACAAAAAAACTGCTAAAGCAGTCAGCGGTTAATGGTACAGTTAATACTAGCTTGGCTTTATTTGTTTTAAGAAAATTAAGTGTGTTGCTGCTTGTGCAAACAACATTTCCATTTCATTCATACTTTTAATATTATTCTGGATTCTGGATTGACCAAACAGTCAACCACTTCAACTGTTCACCTGACACACACAAAGGTCTGACTTTACTTTCATATTTAAAAAGGCCTTTGTAAATTGGGTATCACCTGGAGACATGGTCTTCCACCACCAGGGCGTAATCCCTCTCTCCAGCCCCTCTTTGATGAATGTGCATGGGCAGAGTGAGTCCTCCCGCTGCCTGCCCTGGTTTCCTCTCCCCCCGGTCCCCTCAGGGAGGGCTGCCACACGGCATTAGTATGAGGCAGGGCAGATCAGTTTCTACTCCCTCTGACAATCTCTGAGCCCCTCGCTCCTCATACATTAAACAGAATTATGCAGCCCCACACAGACACTTGGATCAATGAGGTGGATAGCACATGCCAACAGCTGCCAGCGAGATGCTTTAGTGCGGCAAGATAAAGTACCCGCTGCAACCTGTGCCCGTCAAAGGAGGTTCCACTGCCAGCCCAGACACTCCAGTCAGAGTTGATTAGTTTGCAGCTTGTCTCGGTGTGTACTCTGTCCACTTTTGACTGTTGGCTATGATGGCCAGGGTTCCGTTGTGCATGGTGAGAATCCCCTGTTGCTCAAAGCTCATACCCTGCATGGGAAAGGTGCAGGGATGACTGAGACTGGTTTAGGCCTAGCCTCAATCCGTGAATATCAAAGAATATGTGGTCATTGACCTGTATAAACAAAGTTATGTCTATTGTTGTGGCTCAGTCCCATGTGGCTCAGTTGGTAGAGCATGGTGCTTGCAATTCCAGGGTTGTGGGTTTGATTCCTACGGGAACCCAGTATGGAGATTTATGAAGTGTGAACATGTATGCACTCATTACTGTATGCTGCTCTGGATACAAATGACTCCTGGGTTTCTAGAATAAGTCAATAACAACATTTGTCATGTCTCATCAAGAGTACACACAATTGGAATCATCAAAATCTGCAAAATAATATTTAAAGTGTCAAACAAAGTGAAACTCAATGTAAATCAGGGGAAAGTTGTGATTGAATAGAAACCTGAGTCTTCACTCCAATGAATATATTTCTTAGCCCTACGTTTGCATATGATTGAGTGCAGAGCCACTTGGTTTCTAATCTAGGCTATATGGATCAAACAACCCTAAACTAGCTAGCTAATCCACAAAGGACTGTCACAAGAGAATATAGTTTATTGCTTCTATCAAGCCATTTGAGTCAACACTGATGTATTTCGACAGATTGCTGTCTTCAATTATTTACAGTCCAATCTGCAAGTGACAAAACATTTTGGAGCGATTGACTAATGGACGTCTGTCACCGGGGAGAGCTGTGAGATGCCGTGGGGTCCGAGGAGAACGATGATGAGGTGCACCGCCATGGCCTTTTCAGTTTAAGCAATAATTTCAGGTTAAGCAAATAATTTGCCAATTTCAAGCTTGATTCATACTATAGGGCCAAGCCGGGCAGGTTACACATCACCAACCATAGCTTCTGGTGTTAAGAATGTCACGCTGCTGCTTAGCGAGTACCACTTCCTACTGATTTGGCTCACACCCAGGCTTGAACCCAGGAACTCTGCCTTGCTAGCACACATGACTGCCCTCTTGAAGTGTCCTACCAGTCAGTGGCACCCAAAAAGCTAGTTAATAGCAGGCGCAAATGGGGATTCCTCAGGCTGAAGATTAAGTTTCCCATATCCCCATGTTCTGCATTGGAACCACTGAGCACATCTGTGTACTGTGTCAAAGTTAAAGGATACATTGTACTACCTTTTGAAAAATACAAATATGCATTTTGTCCTGTACTATATATATATACATAATAATACTAAGAGAAGTCATTATGGGTTTTTGAAACCTCTTGGTCCTAAACTGTATAATGTTGGCATGAACTGTCTTCTCTTTTTGTACAAACAAAAGAGCAGCATTAATATCATGCAAGTACAGGACTTTACTAAGTGCCATGGACAACACTGTGAAATAACTGCTACTACCGTGTTGTGTAGGTGTACGCGCCTCTCTCTCTCTCTGAATGACCTTTTCAGTGGCAAATGCTTTGGTTGCAAATGCTGCTTCTCAAGAGCTTGAAATCCCCAAACTTAGATCAGATGCCCACATACGCTCCAACACTGAACATAGACTCCAGGTATAACATGTTATTATGAATGTGCTCTCACAATATTGGTCAAACATTTATGAATAATTTGCTATACTTCAGCATAGCATGGTAAGATATACAGTAAATCTGCTAGTCCATTTGGACGTGTAGGATTCTCTGCATTTTTCCCCCTTTGTTAACTGATTCCATCTCCTTCAAATAGGGCTTCCAAGCTTATTTTGCAGTATACAGGAGAACATTCATAGATGCAGAACGGATGCAGTAGTAAAACTCCTAACTGGTCCAGTGTTAAAATAGTTTTATCACTATAGTTTTATCACACCCTATCTGCACTAGGGACCAAGGCATCATTTCTCCTAATCAAACATGATGTTAGTGATTATTGATATGTACAGTACACTGACTGTCAAAATCAAAAGTAACAGTCAGTATCTGGGTCAAAATCAAAAGTAACAGTCAGTATCTGGGTCAAAATCAAAAGTAACAGTCAGTATCTGGGTCAAAATCAAAAGTAACAGTCAGTATCTGGTGTGGCCACCGGCTGCATTAAGTACTGCAGTGCATCTCGTCCTCATGGACTGCACCAGATTTGAAAGTTCTTGCTGTGAGATGTTACCCCACTCTTCCTCCAAGGCATCTGCAAGTTCCCAGACATTTCTGGGGGGAACGGCCCTAGCCCTCACTCTCCGACCCAACAGGTCCCAGACAAGCTCAATGGGATTGAGATGCCGGCTCGGTGTAATGCTCATTCCTTCGACTACAAACGCGAATCCGACCGTCACCCCTGATGAGACAAAACCACGACTCGTCAGTGAAGAACACTTTTTTGCCAGTCCTGTCTGGTCCAGCGACGGTGGGTTTGTGCCCATAAGCGATGTTGTTGCCGGTGATGTCTGGTGAGGACCTGCCTTACAACAGGCCTACAAGCCCTCAGTCCAGCCTCTCTCAGCCTATTGCAGACAGTCTGAGCACTGATGGAGGGATTGTGCATTCCTGGTGTAACTCGGACAGTTGTTGTTGCCATCCTGTACCTGTCCCGCAGGTGTGATGTTCGGATGTACCGATCCTGTGCAGGTGTTGTTACACCTGGTATGCCACTGCGAGGACAATCAGCTGTCCGTCCTGTCTCCCTGCAGCGCTGTCTTAGGTGTCTCACAGTACGGACATTGCAATTTATTGCCCTGGCCACATCTGCAGTCCTCATGCCTCCATGCAGCATGCCGAAGGCACGTTCACGCAGATGAGCAGGGACCCTGTGCATCTTTCTTTTGGTGTTTTTCAGAGTCAGTAGCAAGGCCTTTTTAGTGTCCTAAGTTTTCATAACTGTGACCTTAACTGCCTACCATCTGTAAGCTGTTAGTGTCTTAACGACTGTTCCACAGGTCCTAAACTGAATGTTCATTAATTGTTTATGGCTCATTGAACAAGCAGATCTGTGAAGTTATTTGGATTTTTACGAATGATCTTTGAAAGACAGGGTCCTGAGTTTATATTAAAATAGTTATCGGTGAGCTGCAGTAAAGCAGGAAGGAAGCCCCGTAGGCTATCCTTATTTCACAATTAAAGAGAGTGAGAGCAAGGGGAGTTAGAGAGTAGAGAGAAAGAGAAAGAGAGAGAAATAAAGTATAGATAGAGAGAGAAAGAAAGAAAGAAAGTAAGAAAAAGAGAAAGAATGACAGAGAGAGAAAAGAGAGAGTGGGGGTAGAGAGAAAGAGAGCAGGCCCAGACTGACTGGAGAGCAGCTGAGAAGGGGGGGGCTAATGTATTTCTCTATTTCGGTCCATCTCCAGGGCATTTCCTGGTTCTCCTCCTCATCATCATGGATCCCCTCCACCCACAGAGGTCTGTGATTACCTCATCTCACCACACTGCTTCTCAAAGCCTGAATTACCGTGTTTGGAGTCTAATAACACTGGTCTAGGAGCGATCCTAAAGACAACATTGCCCAGGACACCAGTCCAGATCATCCCAGTCCTGATCTTCTCACCTCTACACTCTGTAGGACCTACATTAGTTCTCCTCATTGGCTCAACTAAGTGTTCTGTTTCTGAATAAATAACTGCACAGTCAAACAACAGTGAATGCTTTATGATGGGCTTGGCCTCATTCAACAGGTTGAGATTTTAGGTTAATTTTGATTGGTCGAAACTGCTCAATAGGTTACACTGGACATAGCAGTGGAAGTGCATCAGTTCCATCTCGAAAAACACACAAAGCGTAGCACTACTGTTATTGGCTATTCTGTTTTTGAACGTTTGACTATAGCGGACATGCTCTCAGAACTTCCAGGGCGGCTCGGGTCACCCAGCAGTATAAACTACTTTACTTGCCCGCTATCACACCAGAGGGCTAAGTAAGAGCAAAGCTAGCTAAGAGTTTAATATTTAAGTCATAGCCTCTATCTACCCCGGGAGAGCAGATTCGGGTTGCTATTAGCTAAAGTCTTTCCTGACAGTTTTGCTCATTGTGACCTTTGCTCTTCGTGAACAAAAGAGTCAAGTGAGGTTAAAACAATGAAGGGAACCTACGTTTGTAGATCACTTTGGTGGATGCAATGGAAGGGAGTTCATTTTTTTTTTGTCTTCTGTAGTTGTATCGTGGACATTATTGTGTTAAAGTGCTGTTTAAGTGTTTGTGGGCATATTCACTGCAGAAAACACACAGAGATATTAACAAGAGTGATGCGGATTGCCCAATAGACTGATTTCAGTAAATCAGTACAATAAAACCATAAGCAAGTTTGTTGATGTATTCATGCGGACATGTCACAGGCCATTGAGATTTAAAACACACAACAACAACAGAACAACAATAACACATTATGCCAGTAGAATAAAGTGTCATTTCCTATCATCACAAATCTTATAACATATTCAACCACACGCAGCGACAACAAACACAATGATGTCTTCCATAAGCATTGCAAAAGGCATAGATTATTTATTTTTTTGACAGTGCATCATGCGTTGTAATGAAGGCATTTACAAACCTTTCCTCACAAAGGCCTTCCTACATCTACAGGTGATAATTGGACACAGGCAGTGGGAGATGTGAAGAAGACATTGTGCGTTGTGATTGTAATCACAGATTGAAGATTTTCATATTTTGCAGACAGTGCCCCGCCAGGTTGACCTTTTTCCTGTTTTCAGGGGACTTTTCCATTTATATGATCAACATACTGAAGCCCCTGCAGGGGATAGAGACCCGCGCTCTGAATTTATAATCCTCATCCTAATAATTCCATCTATTCCTGTGACCATTTCAGTAACCTCTGTAGAGAAAGCAAAACTCTCTGTCAGTTGTACGACTATGGAGCTATTAAGAGTTTTGTGTGTCAGAAGGGTTTGTTTTTGCAATTTATCGAGTCTTGTAAATTAATATTAGTTATTTACAAACCTTACATTGGTTTGTGTCTGTTGAGTTGAGCCTTTAAATTAAATGGATATCTGACTACACATAATGGACTCCCAACCACTTCAGGCAGAGCTATAAATCTCATGTAGTCTCACAAGTCCTAATGGATGCATTGAATTGGGTTATTTTATATGATTGTGATAAAAAAAGTATATTTTAGCTCCATTTTCAAGGCGAAAGCATTAGCCATCTGTACGTACATGTACTATAGGTCTCTATTGAGCTAACAAAAACACTTGTGAAGCTGTTTATTCTTCCTGGTTCCTCTCCTCTCCCCAGAGCCTTATGAGTAAATACTTGAGACCTAGTAAACTCACCTGTGCCTGACTGTATTCCCCGACGGAGCCATATCACTACTTTGAACATGCTCGTGGGAGCCTTTATTGTTTGGTGATGAGATGAATGTTTTGGCTCCACTGTGCTCTGTTGTGTCAACATTATCTACAAGACTCACGTCCTCCATTTTCCGCTGTCCGCCTTTGGTTTCCACTGACTTAAGTGGAAAATGAAAAGCTGTGGATTATTAACACCTCTCTAAAAAGCTAACCTGTTAAATTAAAGCAACAGTAGAGCTGTGGGTCCCAATACACACAGTGGCTAAAGGCTGCTTTCATCTCACTAATGGGTGATTCCTCATGAAACTAGAACACAAAACATTTTCACAAAATGTAATCCATAGAAGGAAGGGTCCTTTGGAGGAAGGATTGTTGACATATATTTTACATTTGTAACTGAAAGTACACTTGTGACATTTTGGCCTTACCCAGACCTCCTTTAAGACTATATCATGTTTAATCTGTAGGTACTACAAAGCAAGAATTGGTGTATCACAGTTCCCATCTAATAACCAGGAAAGGCAATACATCACTTTGCTGCTCGTACAGTATGTCCCCGTGAGTGGTCCTCCGATGCAAACAATGCATGCAGACATCTTTCCATAAATCACTAAAAAACTCCTCAGATTCCCCTTTTTCTTGCTTCCTCTTTCCTTGACATGTTCCAACCTTTGTTTTTGCCTCCTATCTCCACTGCAATATTTGTGTTTTTATGGATTCGGTATATAATACCAATGGTAGGCTTATTGGAGTAATGCAGTTTTAGTTATTTAGCTTCTCAGTTGTCATCAACAAAGCGCAGCTATTGTACAATTTGATTATGAATGCATTTCTGAGTTGCTGATTTAGTAGTGATTTTCTGTTATGGGGATGCATATACTAGAACAAAGATTTGGGGATTGTACTGTGTTGTACGGTATCTAACTCTGAGGAAAGGGTACCTATTAATTTGCTGTGTGTCTGGTTCTGTAGGAGCAGGTTGCATTACATTTAGTAATACGCTACACACTAGTACTGTAGATGGTATGGTATCTATACATGTTTCCCCTGCCCATTTCCCCTGCCCATTTGGCTCCCCTTTCCCCACCACAAGGGTGGGGAAAGAGGAGCCACTGACTTCTATTGGCATCATCCATCCTCTGCACCTCGTTACTGTGGCACATCATATGAGCATCCATCCATCCTCTCTGTACCATAGACTAACCATTCATTCATCCTCACTATCTCCAACAGCATGGCCATCTATCCATCCTTAGCGCCCTACAGAACCTGGCCATCAATCGCCGGCATCTCCTCAACAGGAATACTGTTCCTGTTAATTCCTTTGCTATTTATCTCCCTAGCCTTCCATCACATTACTTCAAAAACATCAATCGCTACCTACTTCTCGCACAAACAGTGCAAGAACAAGTTAGTCAAAAGTTGCATCAGAACCTTCCCACCTAAAAGTTTGGAGTACAAAAGCTGCATTTTTTTACACCATTCCCCAAAGAGGACCTCAAAGTTCCCCTGTACCCCCCTGCACCTCCCTTCCCTCCCCTCCATTCTTGTAATATGGAGGGAGAGAGAAAAATGTTGAGAGCCTTTTTTCAGCAGCTGCTGTGTGTGTCTCTGTTGAGGTTTTCCTAATTACCTCCCAAAGGAGCTATGCTGCTGTCAGACAGAGACAGAGATAGAGAGAGATAGAGAGAGAGAGAGAGAGAGAGAGAGAGAGAGAGAGAGAGAGAGAGAGGATAGAGCAGAAGAAGACAGAGAGAGGGAAAGAGAGAGCGAGAGAGCGAGAGAGAGAGACATGCATGCAATCCCTCTCTCAGCCCTGTGCTCCATGTTGGCTGTCACTTCAGCTATCTTAGTGGTAATAATGTGCACATCTCCAGTATGCACTTTAAAAAAATGTATCAGCCCGCTGCCTCTCCAAAGAGGCTAGATCTAATTGGTCATAGCATAAGCATATAATAACTCTTTCATCATGCCGTGTTACTGTAGTCTCTTGACATTCTGATGTCGAAATTGGAATAATGGCATAACTAATTGCATTTGTTGAACATTTCTCTGCAGGTCTCAGTAAGCAACTTGATTGGTAAACCTCGGGAGGCCATGTTGGTCTGGACAAGACCAACATGGTTCAGAACCTCATGGTTCCTCTTAAAGTAGTTAATGAAGTATTTATCAAGTGTAAGTATGGTTCTTTGAGATATCATAATATTTCACCATTACTTTGTGTAGACAGATAAGACTTGCTCATTTTGTTGGATTCCCACTCTGAAAAGTGAGCTGCACGTGTCGCATTTACCTTCCGTTAGCATTGATGTTAGCATTGTTTTTAGCCTGCTACACCAGAAGCAACTAACAGAGGCAGAAATCAGAAGTACAAGCCACTTTATCAGTTGAGACTACTTTAGAGACGTGTAGAAACACTTGAAATGTCTTGAAGCTTAAAATGACACTCGTTTCACTGACATGCTACTTCTGCGGCCAGTATAGCGTGTCTCATTGATTACAGAGAGTCTGTTTTAACTGTGGATCAATGCTTGGCAAACCGTCTCATACTGTCAGGTCCAAAGTTATTACTTGAACCCCAATGAAAGCTACTAAGGTGGATGTCTGAGCCCCTGTGGAAGTCTAATTAGCATAGTAAAAAAATCCCCATAAAAATCTGTCAGTTTAAGCTAGAGTTGTGCTCGTGTTTACTGAAGGGAGCTACAATATGTTTTTTTTGCATTGGATATGCAATCAACCGCATCCACCTATGTCACACTTACTCATCTGCAGTGAAAGGTGACATATCTAGAGAAGTGTTTGTCAGACCATGAGACATCCCAGAAAATCGGTCTTCTCACAAAATCATCTGTAGAGTCCAAACTATTATGACCCATCTATGGATAGATGATACTCTCAACAACACGATGGTGTTCTCCGTTTTGCTCTACGACCCCCACAAGTGTCTTGGGACTTGTCTGAAGCCGGCACAGCTGATCTGCCAGCTTCTGTCTGTAGTGTCCGAACCGTTTGGGCTACACACTAATATGACACCTCTGTGGAAACACGTACATGTCGGTTATTTTACTCTACGATGCCCACAGGCCTCACAAGACTGGTATGAAGGTCCCCCGGTACCAGTTGAAAAAATGAATGGAAGTATATATAGAAACCATTTAGCGCTAAAAATAAAGGGTTAAATATAAAATATATATAATCTCTCAGATATAGGACAGACACTTCAGAAAAAAAATAACAACTTCCTTTAGATTTTTGGGGGGACAATCTGTTGCTCCATGAGGTGAATCTGTTATTCAATGTGTTTGTATAGGCTAATAGCAGTAAGGCTTATGGTTTGAATAAAAGAGGGATATCCATAGGTGCAGACGAAGCATATCAAGGATCTGGAAACATTCTGTATGGAGGAATGATTTAGATCCCTCCCAATGTGTTCTCCAATTTCATAAAACATTTTAGAAAAAGGCTCAATGTCATTATCCATGTAAGGGGAGGGTGCTGGAGTATTGAAAACAATTTTTACCTCTATTTTTTTCTGTTTTATTATTAAACAAAATCTCTTTCTCTGAGTCATTGTATTAGTAAAATATAATATCATTTCCTTTTTTTTTGCATACAATATAGCTCAGTATTTGTATATTTTTTGCTAATCTTTATCAAGGGTGCCAGTAATTTTGGACCTGACTGTGTGTCACTTACAAGCCCAATGTTATTTCATCAGAGGGAGACTCTAGTGATTTAGTATATTTTGGGAAACAATTATTGTCATAGCACTAAAAAAAAATTCCCTTCTATACTGAATAATGAAGAGAACTCAACTCGATCATCTCCCTTCAATACAGTACGCTCAATTTCAATACAGGTATTCATGCATATTTCTCAAGTGTAGCATGTCTCTTTCCTGTGCGCTGCTTAGTCCCTGGTGGTCTATCACTCGTGCAACCCAAACAGAGGAGTGAGGCGAGAAGTGTCATCATGCAAGAAAAAAACAAGAAAATCAGTTGTAAAAAATCTGAAGGTAAATTTCGCCTCCATAAATTCACTCTTGGAAATGAAATGGGCCTATTTATTTATTTATATCAGGGGCATTACCTCAGTGGCATATTATTTATCTGGGCCCCTTGCAGCCGGCATTAGTAAATGTGCACAGACAGCAGAGGTTACCTTGAGCCAGCCGCTGGACCTGGGGGCTGTATGTCTTCATTTACCCCGGTATCTGCAGATGCCAGGAATAAGGGAAAGTTATTTTCTGTGTCTGGCCCGCAGGGAAAACTGAGGCTAATGATCTTGGCCATGTTGATTGTTACCTTGCTCCTAGAATAGCAGTGCTTTTAGAGGAGCTGCATGCACAGCGAGAGAGAGAGAGAGAGAGCAAAAGGGGCACGCTGGGGCCGACACCCCAGAACCCCGGTGGCCACTCTGTGATTATTCTGCACCTATGGGTGTCCCTATTAATCATCAGTCTGACTGCTATACAGAGATTTTGGAGGTCATGCTGTACATGAAGGTAACATAGTTGCCTAGAATATTATAATGCATTTGTGTGATTACACACAGAGTTTCCTTTCATGAATTCAATTTTACTAATTCAATTTTTATATTAATGTCAAGTGATTTAAAAAAATAACAGGGAACATTATGGTACTGACATTTATTTTCAAGTGACTATAGAAAAGGATGCGCCCATTTTGTCAGGAGAAGCGACCTGAAACATCAACATGTTGCGTAACCATATCGGTTGTGTGGTGTCTCCACAACGGTTGGGTAAACAGCTTTGAGCAGACAAACTCATGAAAATGATCTGTTGTATCACAAATGATGTGTCAAATGCACTGTACATAAGTGGTACAAACTGTGTGAACTAAGCCATTGCGTAACCACTCTGGAGTAAACGTTTAGACATTTTTGGAAGAACTAAAGCAAATTCTTGACCTCCTCCCTCATTCACCAGTAGCGTTTTCTTCCCACCATAACCATGTCTAACCCTTGCCCTCTTCTCTCCCCTTCATGACAATGGCAGAGGTGCAGACCATTGTAGATGCCCTAGAATTGGAGCCACACTGCCTAAATGAAGGGTTATTAGAGTTAAACACAGGCCGACAGGCCATCCACTAATCCTGAGGGTGGACATTACTGAGGAAGCTAATGGAGACATTTGTAATCAGGCTCTCCTGCTTGACGCTGATCTCTCACTCCCGGGTCATCGGCCTGCTTCAACAGATTTGTAATGGGAATTCCACAGTGGAAATGATTCACTCCGGTTGAATTATCATCCATATCCCAGCAGCTCTGGCGGCAGTCTCCTTCTCCTAACCCCAGCGGACTGACTGACTGTCCCTCCCTCCGGCGATGCTTTGCACATGCTAAACCCCATCTATCTCTCCTTTTGCCATTTTCTTTCTCTTTTTGTATTTTTCTCCTCTCTCTCTCTCTCTCTCGCTCTTCTCTCTGGTCTCCGGGTCCCCGCAGCAGCCGCAGGTGCATTTAGGGGCACATAGGGACTGCCAGGGGCCTGAATGGAGCCCTTTATAGGGCCCTTCAATAGCTCCCTGTTCCCACTGTCATAGGAAACCACTATCATGGTTGTTATGATCTAGAGCCCTGGCATTTGGCTCCCCTAGCGAGGCGGACTGCGGGACCCACTCAGGGGTTTATGATGGTACATTCCAATCAGGCCCCAGATTCAGATGTCCGGACAGGCTAGATAAGTAACTGCAGCACCCCGAGCATGATGACAGAGTGGGGGAATAAACAGGGAAGCAAGACACCCTTCTTAGTTAGGATTTATGGGGAATATAACCCAGTGAAATGAACAGGGAGAAAAAATGGTCAGTGCATTGTCACTACTAGCTACTATACCAGGGCTGACTGCACGGAGAACCAACCGTCTGGCTGGAAACATAACTACTGTACTGTATGTTAGGAGGTCTCTGCAGTACAATAGTCCTTATGTGTACGACTCGTCATGTTTTGGTACTGGCTCAGAGGATTCAATAATGCATCTGACAATTACTAGTTTACTCTAATCCAAGTGAATTATTAATCATTAGAATCGATAGAAACCTATAGGACTAGAATAATCACCTGGAAGTCTGTATGGTGTGTCTTTTCTGCAACCAGATGGTGGTCACAGCCTATGATGATGACGACAGTGACAGCAGCGTTTGATATAGTAGCCCAGCTAACAATAAATGTTCCACAACTTTGGAAAATGTTCTCATAAGAGTCTCATTAGGTCATTACATCACTTTTTCATAGGAATGTTCCAGTGATGTGCAAGGACTGTTTCCAAGAGCCCATTCCCTTAATGTCAAACAGAACTTACCTAGAACGTGGTTACCATGTTCTGAGAATATTTTAGATTAATGTTCTAAACATGTTTCATTGGAACATTGCAAGAATATTCCAGTGTCTAGTTTTCTGAGGGTTAGGAGAATATTCCAGTGTCTAGTTTTCTGAGGGTTAGGAGAATATTCCAGTGTCTAGTTTTCTGAGGGTTAGGAGAATATTCCATCAACATCACATCAAACATACACAGAACATAGTTGCCATGTTGTCAGAATAAACTATTTTAATGTTCTAGACACGTTTCATGGGAACGTTGCAAAAGCTTTTCTGTGTCCAATTAAAACATAGGGCTTTCTGTTATGGTCCCCTGGAGGTTTTGTCTAGTCTAGTTTTTGTCTAGGTTTTTGTCCAGCATGTTCCGGGACATCCCTAAAGATGTTTCTAGGATGTCGCTTGATGGTCCCAAAGAAAAGTTCACCACCCAAAAATATGTATTTCTGTACAGACAAGCCCATCAGGGTCTAATTGTTCTACCACTGATCTATTTACAGTTATTTGTCTGTTGTCAAGGTTAGGGACACTCACACACAGTGCTTTTAACATACAATGTTTTCAACTTAAATATTCAACACACAATTACATTGTGGATGTTCATTTATACAGGAAATATTATTCAACATGTTTTAACCTGGGATTTGACAACAGCTTAGCCACAAAGTGATAAACCACACAAAGTCAAAGAACCGGACTGCCAGGTGCTGAAGCGTGTAGCCGTAAAAATCTGTCCTCGGTTGCAACACTCACTACCGAGTTCCAATCTGTCCCTGGAAGCAACGGTCAGCACAAGAACTGCTTTTCAGGAGCTTCATGGCCGAGCATCCACACACAAGATCGCAATGCCAAGCGTTGGCTGGAGGGGTGTAAAGCTCGCCACCATTTGACTCTGAGAACGTGGATTCACGTTCTCTGGAGTGATTAATCACGCTTCACCATCTGGCTGTCCGACAGATGATTCTGGGTTTGGCGGGAGAATGTTACCTGCCGCAATATATAGTGCAAACTATAAAGTTCGGTGGAGGACTAATAATTTTCTGGGGCTGTTTTTCATGGTTTGGGCTAAGCCCCTTAGTTCCAGTGACAGGAAATCTTAACACTACATAATACAATAACATGCTAAACTATTCTGTGCTTCCAACTTTGTGGCAACAGTTTGGAGAAGGCCCTTTCCTGTTTCAGCATGACAATGCCCCCGTGTACAAAGTGAGGTCCAAAGGGAGACCAACTACATATTAATGCCCATGATTTTGGATGAGCAGAATTCAGAAGGGAAAACTGGACACTCAAACATCAGGGGAACATTACAGGTAACATTACAAAAACAGTCTCTCTCCCTAATCAGACTTTATCACTAAGAGTACATACTTGGAGTAGGTTAATCCTGTAAGGCATTATGGTAGTCCTTTATTTGGTCGTTCACCTAGAGTAGTTTGAATGTCAGCCCTCCCCTTCGTCCTTATGTATTCATGAAGGTCCTTCTTTGACCGGTTTCAGGAAATGCTTCCAAGTCCTCGTCATTGTCGATGCTATTTTGAATGAAAAAGCCCTCGAAAGGGCAATTTGTTAATTATTAATTGCCACATGCACTTATGCACCACGGAGATGATGATAGACTTCCAGGAATTCCAGCAAACTTTAGATGTCCGCTAACTTTTGTCCTTTGAGTCCAAAAAACAACATAAGAAAGCACTAATGGGGCAAGATAATCTATTGACGTTAACCCCATAGTGGACACGTGCATCCAACCTTCTCCACACTGATCCTTTATTATAAAAAAGGCAACAACAAAGGGACAGTTGTCCTTTACCAGATGCATTACCCATCACTCCCATCTGGATGAGGGGGTTTTAGTGCTGGCACTCTCACTCAATCACAGGTGCCTCTATGGATTTCCCAAATGTATTCACCCTGCCAAAGACACCATTGCCTTATTAAAGTCTCCCACCACCAGTCTATGGGGCGATCACTGAAGGAAAATGTAATGGACAGGCTGACAGAGGAGAGTGTGAGGAATGGGTGACGTGTATTCATTACTTGCTCCCTGTTGATGCCGTTGTAAAGTGGGCCTCGAGATGGAGAGATAAAGGTTGTCGACTGTTCACCTGTGATTTTTAGGGAGGATTTGAATGACTGAGTGAGTAGGTCAGCGCTAGAGACCTTGATGTTTCATGCCCTTACACACAACATATAGATTTTTTACTGTCACCCTTCAATGTGTTTACACAAGGCTGAACAGTGCATTACAGCACATCTGCATGTCTCTATGTAGATGTGTGTTCATGGTCATAATTCGATACATGACCAACATCTGCGTCAGTAAAATTGGGCTATATTCAGTATAGTCATGCATAAAGGCAGATGCTGTGACAGTTCTGTAAAGTGAAATAACTCATTAAAATGGTTACACTTTTGAGCAGGCAGCAAAATACCAGTTATCAAGGGCAACCTGGTCCCTAGTTTATTAAGATCCTAATATTGGGCATGTATTGTATGAGTAATCAAGTAATTGCCAAACTGGTGGGGATAAAGGGTTTATTAGCTGCTTACAAACATTGAATACATGTTACATATATTGTCCTCCATTAGATGTGACATAAAAATCTACACAACTGTGCCATTTACCCAGCACTAATAGTACAGTCACCGTGCGGGGGAGCCACGCAGCAATTAAAAAGTGAGGAACATTTAAAGATAAAAAAGACTATGTTAATCTGCTGGTCACTCCCCAATCTGCTGGTCACTCCCCGGTCACTCCCCAGCCCCTTATACTAATACTTGTCCCTGTGTTAAACTCATCATTTATATAGCAAATAAACTATATGCTAACACTCGGTTTGCGTCAGCTATATGCTAATATTCAGTTAGCACCAGTTAGCACCACCTATATACCTACACTATAGCAAGTTAGCTACATGCTAACACTATATGCTATATGCTAGCACTCAAGTCGCTCCTTGTATTCTACTCATCATATCACTACACTCTTAGAAAAAAGGTTTCCAAAAGGCTTTTTCGACTGTTCCCATAGGAGAACCCTTTTTTGGTTCCAGGTAGAACTCTTTTGGGTTACATGTAGAACCCTCTGTGGAAAGGGTTCTACATGGAACCCAAAATGGTTCTACCTGGAAGCGAAAAGTTCTATCTGGAAGCATAAAGGGTTCTCCTATGGGGACAGCCGAAGAACCCTGTTAGAATGTTTTTTACTAAGAGTGTGTGGCCATGGTTTCAGATGGTGAATCACTGTGTAAATATGTATCTATTGATTTGTTTTTGCATCTGCAACTATGACCAGTGGCTTACTGAGAGGACGTAACATGACACTCAATCTTGTCTCTGAAGCCAAGGAAATGGAATCCTCTGAATAATGTAAAACATCAATCTGAGTTCAAACATTTCTGCCAAAGATTATCAAAAGGGAATATTCAAGGTTGGGAAATATCATGAGTGTTGACATGTCAGGATGCTTGGAGCTCTGAATCAAGATGGTTCAAGCATTCCACAATTAGGAGAGACACCAGCAGCATCACGTACAAAAATCTATGGGCATGTCTTCAAATGCAAATAATCAGAAACCTTTTTAGTGCAATCATATCCTTCCGGATTCAATGGTTTATGCTGTGAGATCCAATTTGCGCAGGTACAAATTATAAGTATTACATGTAGTAGTAAAATAGAGACAGTTGTCCCAGACAGATCTGACATCAATACATTCTAAGAAATAAGGCTGCAATCTAAGAATCTAATAAGGATGTTTATCCTTTACTGAGGATTTTTTGTCCTCATTTGTGCTCATAGCATTTTAGATCAATCAATCAGTACACATTACCTTGAATGTCAACAAGGCAGGGAACTTAATGGAAACAATGAAGAAGCAACATGTTTACAAAGTATCAAGGTTTGAAGGCTTGAAAACGCTTTGACACCGAGAGCTGTTAGTCTCAAATAGTGTGTCAAAAAAATTGTTGAAAACGCTTTGACACCGAGAGCTGTTAGTCTCAAATAGTGTGTCAAAAAAATTGTTGAAAACGCTTTGACACCGAGAGCTGTTAGTCTCAAATAGTGTGTCAAAAAAATTGTTGAAAACGCTTTGACACCGAGAGCTGTTAGTCTCAAATAGTGTGTCAAAAAAATTGTTGAAAACGCTTTGACACTGAGAGCTGTTAGTCTCAAATAGTGTGTCAAAAAAATTGTTGAAAATGCATTTGCAATGTCTTCAATAAAGTCCTTCAGAACTTCTGAAACGCTTTGCAGAGATACAACACAACCCAATCCCTGTGAGGAACAGTTGTTTCTTGTGAAACTTGTAAGGGTTGTGAAGCCGTCTCTGTAATTTACATGTCCCGCACTGATGCCAGAGACTGCTCTTTTCAGACAGCCAGGAAATACAGCCCCTTCACTGTCCACAAGGGAAGAGTCAAACAAGGGTGTAAAGAATGGAGCAGCCTCTGAGACTGCTGATCAACATACACCAAACTTTCTCCACAGCGCTCTGCCTTTGTTCCCTGTCTTCCACAATTAATTATTCATATGCAGAGCATCCATTTGAATAAGAGCCAGTTTGGCAACAGGACAGTGAACGTCATTAGGCTGTGTTAATGAATCCATCCTGATTGCTAGATGGCTGGCTGATGCTGGTTTCCATTTGTTGTTTCAATTAAGGAGACCATGCTCTGAAATATGTGACTGACATTTCGGAATGCAATGGCAGAGATCTATGAAGTTGTTCAAAAGAGGTCTTGCAAAGCACTGATGTCAGAGAGTCTTTGACAGTGTACTCAGAGCGGAAGGTGTGAAAAGGAAGGAAGAATGAGGATGCATGTGTGGAACAAACACAACAGTCAGAGAAGAAAGGTTGACCCTTTCCTCTGGTTGTTAGCGACTATCAAGGACAAGGTGCCAATCATCCGAGTTGACTTCGGCTTGAAAAAATCTCCACAAAATGTTGTTTTACAAGCCAGGGAGTGAATCAAATACTTTGACTTAATTGTTTGTTTTCCCCTCAGCCATTGCAGTGACATGTGCAAGGTTTTTTTCAATATGTCTCGGGAATAGCATTGTATGGTTTTTCATCTCTGGGAATTTCGAGGAGCACTCGCAATTCCTTTGATATTCCCACTCAACGCTGGTAAAAAAAAATGCATCTGAGAATGAGCCCCTCTGATGTGCTAACGGATACTTCGCAACTCACACATGACAAGATGTTTTACATGACTCAGCCTTTATGCAAACTTTCTGCTTACCACTTAGAGAGTGCTGTGCATCAGTGGACATGTTTAGACTCCTCCAAAGGGAGAAGAAGCAGCATTATAAGAGGTGATGAGTAATGCAGTTTCCTATGCAGAACCCCCCACCCCCCAACCCCACCCCACACCTGCTTAGTTTAGGTGATGGAATTTGTTAAGTGAAATCGTTATCTCTGAAACTTAAAGTATTCTTCATTAAATAAACAAAGCTCTTTTGGTGTTTTTTTGACTTGAAGTGTTTTGAAATGCAGCCATGTTCCACTCTGACAGAGATTCTATGTATTCATGCTGCAGGAGGGCCCTCCTCTTGCTTCGATGACAGGGAGGTAAATTCCTCTGGTTTAAGAGTGATGAGAATATCTGAGTCTGGTGGAGAGTCTCATCAGTCTCTCTGGCAGTGTTTGCTGATCTGGTGGTTTTGCGTTAATAACTTACCCCCTCACACAGAGCGGCAGCCCTCCCTGTCAGGGATCAAGCTACACAGCCACACAAGAGAGGAGAGAGAAGATTGTGTGCCTGAGATCATGGAGAAATCATGGAGTTGTTTGCGGCCGAATCACTGGGCTAAAGAAGTGGTTGGCCCTTGTCAAAGGCAGATCGTCAAAGTGTTGGCAAATTATGCACTGATTGGTAATGGCACAAACACTTCCTGATAAGCTTTCAAAGATTTTCATCAAAAGATCACTAAATATTTATGAATTTTGCAGCACCATGTTTTAAGAGAGAATTGGAAAGAATAGTGTCTATAGAGTTGTAGATCTTTGATGAAGTGTTTGTAAAATATCACTATAGCTACGGTTTCTTAGAACTGAAAATTCCAATCAAAACATTAAACGTACATCATCACGCACAGCGCCGAGAATCAAAAATGAAGATAGGAATCTAGGATGTTGACATCTTCGCTCCAGCAATCCAGAGGACGGCAGGGTAGTGAAAATCATGACAGAGTCAAAACAAATTGATGTGCTCCTCATCTGCATATTGATTGCGAACTTCATCAGGCATCGCTAATGAGTACAGAAAAAATGTCTTTCACAATGAGATTGGTGATTATGATGAAGCCACCCACCACCCAGTGTCACATGCAGCCCTATAAATCAAGATCTGAGCACATTTAAACATAACGCAATCAAGTAACACTTTTTTCCCTACCTGGAGCAGAGAAAATTGGCTTTGTAGTTGTTTACAAAAAAATTATATATGAGATTGTTTAAATGTATTATGATTACTACTTAATGTCACATTTCGATTATGCCTAGCTCATAACTGATTTCCACTTGTATATTTATTTGTTGATTGCATGATTTGGTTTGAGAACTACTACATACTGTAGCATCTGACAAACACTTCCCATCCTATATACGCACGTGTAAGTCTCCAACTGTGATACCCTTCTGTCGATTTACAATAATGGAAAAAATTGCTTGTTGACTACTGTAAACAACTTACTTATCCCTCAATTTACTCTTCAGAATAAAGAACATGTATAATAACAGTAATATTGAGAGGCCGTAACTTCTCAGTGTCACTTGTCTCGGTGTCAATTGATGCACGGAAATACCTTCCTCGTTGCTAAAAACAAACAATTATGAAGCAGAAAAAACCGGAAACAATGTCTTGAAGCATAGCTCCTTGGCTCTGGGGGATTCTCCCGCTGGGACCTTGGGATGTTTGAGTTTGTCCACATTAGTTTTGGGCTGTAATCGACACTGGCGAGTGTTTTTCCCGGGCTTGTGCTCCCAAGACATACCCGAGTCAACTATGTTTGCAACAAACCAATTACCTGGCACTCCAGAACTCCCATCCCATCTGACTAGTTGTCAGGGAGAGTTCCCAGTTAGTCTCTTAGTTCTCCTAGCTGCTCTAATCTCATTGAAGTCACAGCCTGCTAACCCAAATCCTTCAACCGTTTTAGAGTAGGAAGGGTAAGAGGAATGATTGAAGACTCTTGGAGCCTCCTGCTATAGTAAATAAGGCCCAGAATGTGGTGTCCAACTTTTCAAAAGACGACTAAAGGTTCCAAAATGGATCAAGACCAGAAGCTGAGCGACATAATGACTGTTATTTGCCCATTTATTTTTAAGATAGTGGTCCGCCCGCTTATCAAGAGTCAACCAGTCATTTTGACTCAGCTGTTACCACATAGTATTGTGTGAGCTGATTTAGCATGTTATACTTCAGTCAATGGTCACAATATTTTCAGGAATGTTGGTTCATCAATCACCAGAACATCAATTTGCCAAAATGAAGTTAGAAAATCCTGGTGCTCATCAACCACTTTGTGGACCAGAAAACACTCCCAGATCGCTTCAGCTTCCCTTGGGTTCCTTAAAATGAAATTTCCCCCTAAAACATTTGTATCACTTCTAGGTCAGTGAGATGTGTTTCACACATACAGTAATTGGCCCTGTAATGTGGTTAATAGTTCTGACTAGATACAGTGGCAGAGTTTAGCTGAAATGTACCTTTAATGGGTCAACAAAGGTAAAGTGAAGTCAGTCATCTGAACGGAATTGCTGACATTTACCGCTCGTTGAGAGCTTTTTCCTTGTAAAGGAGGGAGGGAGGGCACGGAAATTACAGCAACTACTAGGAATGGGCTCCCCGGGGAGAATACCAATCTGGCCATTTATTATTTAGGCCGAGGAAGTATATTTTTGTTTACCAAGCTTGAAGAGTTCTGCTGGACCGATCAAGGAGGGGCTTTTGGGAGTCTAAAGTCCTCTCTAGATTTCCCAAAATTCCCTCTCCACTGTATTAGGAAGTAATGGACTGTGTCCATAAGCCAACCACCCAAACTCCTCAACTTAGCACTCACACCATTGGCTTAAACTGGGGGAGTCAGACAAGGGAGATTCGTTGTGTTGGCTAAATCACAGCACAGCTTCATCCAACCCCTTGAGGCTGTTAGCAACTCAGATGGACAGGGAAAGTAAATACAACTGGTTTTCATACCATGATGCAACCAGGTTATAAAAAATGGATGCAAGTGTGTGTTACAATCAAGAGAAATGACAAAAAAATGTAATGGTAATACAGAGATATAGTCTTGTTTCTATCTGCAGTTCTTTGAGAGTCATTGGCTTAATCAATAATGCAGTGCAAATGGCTGCCGGGCTGTTCTACTACAGCAGGGAGCTGTGAGGAAAGAGATCTCTAACAGCTCTCATTGTTATTAATAGAAGCCTATTAATTAACCACGGCCGTGTCATATATAGCACAGACAACAGACCCTGGCTCAGCTGGAGAGGGCTGTCCGTGCGCAGCCAGCAAAGGTGTATCTGGCCCAGTAACAGTTGCTCTTTGTCTTGCACCTGAGGTCTGCTCGGCCCAGACAAACCTTATCCTCCCCATCAGCTCGGATACAAATTAGTGTGGCGTCCATCACTTTGGCTGGGCATGTTTCAATGGCAGCCCATTCTGGAGGCCCTGCTATGTCATTGAGCCAGGTTTCTTCCCACTTCCTGTGTTGACTTCCTCAGTAGGCTAAATTTTGGGTTTTGCCCTAACACTACACAGCTGATTCAAATGATCAAACCTTGATGTTTTTACAGGCAGACAGAATTGTACGATATGTTATATAATTTCCCCTTGATTGCCTATTCTACATGCCAGCCTACATTAATAAGGGTTGTTCCTAAATGCAAATATAAATATGGTAGCCCAGAACATGTACATTACTTTACATGCAGCATCTGGCTTTTTCTATAAAGTGGTTTGTGTTTACTGATGCCCACTGACAAGCTAGGGTTTTTGCATCATTCACAGGTGGCTTCGCTTATATAGAGTACTGTATTGAACCATTATTTCATAGTACTCTACACAATGGTATGCTGTTGAGGAACAGCATTTTCATTCGGCATCACAACATTGTTTGTCTGGTACTGCACCCTGATACTAGTTCATCAGCTATCTTACCATGTTGGTCAATAAAACAAATATTGCATTTTTTTCAGGAAGGGTTTTGTGTTCAGAAATAGTTATTTAGCCTAGCCAATATGCACAGATTTATTTAGCTAGTTAGAAGCTTATGGTGTCTCAAACTGGCATATAGGCCTACTGTTGATCACTGGCATTTGGTGTGTCATAAACAGTTTTCTTGCCCACATATTAGAAACGATTGAACCATTGATGTTTTAATGACAAAACTAACCTGAAATACTTTTGTAACCAACTGGGTGTTTTCTTTATTTAAATATCTTTATAACAAGCCACAGGCCCAGTTCTCAGAGACAACCTCCCTTTACAAAACATGAGGATTTTCTAAAATGTGAACAACTATGTGATGATAATGGCACTACAAGCTGTAAGACCACTCTCAGAAGATTGTTCCCGCTGGCTGAAAAATTGCCTGTAAACCATAGCCTTGTTGCAGTCAAAGGCAACTTCATTATTTCTCTAACCTTTTGTAGAATGCAAGAGGGATCAATGAAATTGCAATGGCCTTACGACTTCTATAGTGCACTCTCTCACATATTGATTAGATAGTGTCTGTGGCTGCAGTCAATAGCCAGTGGATGTACCTTGAGACCAGCGTAATCCAGAGCCGAATCACTGGGCAAGGACTATAAGCAAAAGGCCACTACAAGCTCCCGCCAAGCATGGCCATTAAAAGATGATTGCGCCACCCATGAATCGCTCAATAGAAACAGCCGCCCAGACGAATCAAAGTTGTTTTCGCTCTCACCAAGTCTCACGGTCCAAAAGTGGATCACATCTGAAGTGGATGAAGATGAATACTAAGGACGGGTAAATGTTAAGGCTGACATGAGAACATGGAACACTGTCATCTACCAGGTACATAACCTTATGGTGGTTTAACATTTCTGATAATATTAACCGTACGTTATCTATGTGTAATTATAGTGGCATATAAATAGGCCTTCATTGTAAATTAGAATGTTCTTAACTGACTTGCCTAGTTAAATAAAGGTTAAATAAGAACGTAACATATCTCAGCCTTCAACACAATAGTGGCCTCCAAGGTCATCACTAATCTCAGGGCCCTGGGTCTGAAACCCTCCCTACATAACTACAGTTGAAGTCAGAAGTTTACATACACCTTAGCCAGATACATTTAAACTCAGTTTTTCCACAATTCCTGACATTTAATCAGAGAAAGAAATCCCTGTCTTGGGTCAGTTAGGATCACCACTTTATTTTAAGAATGTGAAATGTCAGAATAATAGTGGAGAGAATAATTTCTTTCAGCTTTTATTTATTTCATCACATTCCCAGTGGGTCAGAAGTTTACATACACTCAATACTACAATAAGTTGGGTGAATTTCGGCCAATTCCTCCTGACAGAGCTGGTGTAACTGAGTCAGGTTTGTAAGCCTCCTTGCTTGCACGTGCTTTTTCAGTTCCGCCCACACATTTTCTATAGGATTGAGGTCAGGGCTTTGTGATGGCCACTCCAATACCTTGATGTTGTTGTCCTTACGCCATTTTGCCACAAATTTGGAAGTATGCTTGGGGTCATTGTCCATTTGCAAGACTAATTTGCAACCAAGCTTTAACTTGGTGATGTCTTAAGATGTTGCTTCAATATATCCACATAATTGTCTTTCCTCATGATGCCATCTATTCTGTGAGGTGCACCAGTCCCTCCTGCAGCAAATCACCCCCATAACATGATACTGCCCCCCGTGCTTCATGGTTGGGATGTTGTTCTTCAGCTAGCAAGCCTCCCTCTTTTTCCTCCAAACATAACAATGGTCATTATGACCAAACAGTTCTGTTTTTGTTTCATCAGATCAGAGGACATTTCTCCAAAAAGTATGATCTTTGTCCCCATGTGCAGTTGCAAACCATAGTCTGACTTTTTTATGGCGGTTTTGGAGCAGTGGCTTCTTCCTTGCTGAGCAGCCTTTCAGGTTTTGTCGATATAGGACTCGTTTACTGTGGATATAGATACTTTTGTACCTGTTTCCTCCAGTATCTTCACAAGGTCCTTTGCTGTTGTTCTGGGATTGATTTGCACTTTTTGCACCAAAATACGTTCTTCTCTAGGAGACAGAATACGTCTCCTTCCTGAGCTGTATGACGGCTGTGTGGTCCCATGGTGTTTATACTTGTGTACTATTGTTTGTACGGATGAACGTGGTACCTTCAGGTGTTTGGAAATTGCTCCCAAGGATGAACCAGACTTGTGCAGGTCTACAATTTATTTTCCGAGGTCTTGGCTGATTTCTTAGGATTTTTTCCCATGATTTCAAGCAAGGAGGCTCTGAGTTTGAAGGTAGGTCTTGAAATACATCCACAGGTACACCTCCAATTGACTCAAATGATGTCAATTAGCCTATCAGAAGCTTCTAAAGCCATGACATCATTTTCTGGAATTTTCCAAGCTGTTTAAAGGCACAGTCAACTTAGTGTATGTAAACTTCTGACTCAATGGAATTGTGCTATGGTGAATTATAATTGAAATAATCTGTCTGTAAACAATTGTTGGAAAAATTACTTGTGCCATGCACAAAGTAGATGTCCTTCTTGACTTGCCAGAACTGTATTTTGTTAATTAACATGACATTTGTGGAGTGGTTGAAAAACGAGTTTTAATGATTCCAACCTAAGTGTATGTAAACTTCTGACTTCAACTGTTGGTCCTAGACTTCCTGACTGGTCGACCCCAGGTAGTGAAGGTAAGCAACAACACCCCCCCTACGCTGATCCTCAACACGGGGGCCCCACAGGTGTGCATGCTCAGCCCCCTCCTGTAGTCCCTGTACCACCGACTGGTATGTCAATTGCACTGTCTGCAACCGCAAGGCTCTCCAGACGGTGATGTGGTCAGCCCAACGCACCATCGGGGGCACACTGCCTGCCCTCCAGGACATCTACAGCACCAGGTGGCACAGGGAAGCCAAGAAGATCATCAAGGACCTCAGCCACCTGAGCCACGGCCTGTTCACCCCACTAAAATCTAGAAGGTGGAGATCGTACAGGTGCATCAAAGATGGGACCGAGAGATTGATTAACAGCTTCTATCCCCAGGCCATCAGACTGCTAAACAGCCACCACTAGACAACCTCCGCCCAGTACCCTGCCCTCTGCCCAGTACCCTACTCTGCCGCTCAGTCACTGTCACTAGTCGGCTACCACGGGTGCTCTACCCTGCACCTTAGGGACTGCTGCTGCCTTTTGTACATAGCCATGAACACTGGTCACATTAATAATGTTAATAATGTTTCTATGCTATTTATATATCTAATGCTGTACTATATATTTTATGCTTGTTGACATTTACTGCATTGATTGATAGGAACTAGGAACATAAGCATTTCGATGCACCTGCCATAACACCTGCCACGTACGTGACCAATGCAATTTGATTTGATAATGTATCAAGACACTTCAGCTATATTTTTTATACAAGATTAGCAAATGTAATATAGTGTAAGAATTCATGCATATCTGAACACGTAGGACATTTTAAAAAAGTGGCATCATATAATGGAGAGTCTTGGATCTGACAACCATCAAATGAGCAATAAATACTATCAGATGTAGGCGGAATCTTCTCAAGAGGGCGATTCCATTGGGAGGAAAGATGTTTGACATATTGTTTTTACATTTGTATCACAAACAATAATACTTTTTTTAAATCATAATGAAAGTGGACATTTTAGGGCCTTTATAGATCTACAGTACATTCGGAAAGTATTCAGACCCCTTGACTTTTCCAACATTTTGTTACGATACAGCTTTCTTCTAAAATGGATTAAAAAAAACATTTCCCTCATCAATCTACGCACAGTACCACATAATTACAAAGCAAGAATAGGTGTTTAATACATTTTTGCAAATGTATTAAATATAAAAAACTGAAATATCACATTTACTTAAGTATTCAGACCCTTTACTCAGTACTTTGTTGAACTCATCCCAATTGGGTTAAGGTCGGGTGATTGTGGAGGCCAGGTCATCTGATGCAGCACTCCATCACTCTCCTTCTTGGTCAAATAGACTTACACAGCCTGGAGGTGCGTTGGGTCATTGTCCTGTTGAAAAATAAATGATAGTCTCACTAAGCGCAAACCAGATGGGATGGCGTATCACTGCAGAATGCTGTGGAAGCCATGCTAGTTAAGTATGCCTTGAATTCTAAATAAATCATTTTTTATTTTCCACCATCATTTGCAAATAAATTCATTAAAAATCCTACAATGTGATTTTCTGGATTTTTTTCTCATTTTGTCTGTCATAGTTGAAGTGTACCTATGATGAAAATTACAGGCCTCTCTCATCTTTTTAAGTGGGAGAACTTGCACAATTGGTGGCTGACTAATATGGACTTTTGGTTTGGTTTTTAAATACTTTTTTCCCCCACTGTATATATATATATATATATATATATATATATATATATATATATTCACATAAACTGAGCAAAAAAACAGTCATCAGCGTTCATTTTCAGCAAACTTAACATGTGTAAATATTTGTATGGACGTAACAAGATTCAACAACTGAGACATAAACTGAACAAGTTCCACAGACATGTGACTAACAGAAATTGAATAATGTGTCCCTGAACAAAGGAGGAGTCAAAATCAAAAGTAACAGTCAGTATCTGGTGTGGCCACCAGCTGCATTAAGTACTGCAGTGCATCTCCTCCTCATGGACTGCACCAGATTTGCCAGTTCTTGCTGTGAGATATTACTCCACTCTTCCATCAAGGCACCTGTAAGTTCCTGGAAATTTCTGGGGGGGGAATGGCCCTAGCCCTCACCCTCTGATCCAACAGGTCCCAGACGTACTCAATTGGATTGAGATTCAGGCTCTTCGCTGGCCATGGCAGAACACTGACATTCCTGTCTTGCAGGAATGTCAGAGCGAGCCGTTTGGCTGGTGGCATTGTCATGCTGGAGGGTCATGTAAGGATAATTCTGCAGGAAGGGTACCACATGAGGGAGGAGGATGTCTTCCCTGTAACGCACAGCGTTGAGATTGCCTGCAATGACAAATTACCAAAACATTCTCTATGATTTGGCCATTTTCCACACAACGTACAATGTATAAACATCAAACATATATTAGGAAAACTCTTCACGTTACAATGTTTTTGTAATAACGTCATCTATTAATTTTTAATAACAAAACAAAAATGATGTACGTTTTCATATTCCATCTATTGTCATGACCACCATTGTGGCTGACGGAAACCATTGTTCCAAAATCCCTTTATTTCATGTTTAATGTTCTGAGGTTGGTTCTCCATATTGAGGGGACACAGGAATGTTGTGTGGCCTAAGATTTACCAGGGGCGTGAGGGGTCATAAAACCCCCACATCTTCAGACCCCTAGATCTCTCCTCCTCTGTTGAGGTTGAGAGATAATCTGTAGGGTTGTGGTCTCCTGTAACCTGATCTGATCAGGACAGTCATGACAATGATGATGCTGTGACACACCGTCCCAGACCATTACGGACCCTCAACCTCCAAATCGATTCCGCTCCAGAGTACAGGCCTCTGTGTAATGCTCATTCCTTCAACGATAAACGCGAATCCAACCATCACCCCTGCTGAGACAAAACCGCGACTCGTCAGTGAAGTGCCAATCATGTCTGGTCCAGCGACGGTGGGTTTGTGCCCATAGGCAACGTTGTTGCAAGTGATATCTTGTGAGGACCTGCCTTACAACAGGCCTACAAGCCCTCAGTCCAGCCTCTCTCAGCCTATTGTGGACAATCTGAGCACTGATGGAGGGATTGTGCATTCCTGGTGTAACTTGGGCAGTTGTTGTTGCCATCCTGTAGATAAACATTTTTGCAAAGAGTATTATTATATTATTGATCGATTGACTATGATTTTTCAAATCAGCCAATATTGCTATCTGCAGCTACTCCAGGTAAATGTTACAATTCGTCAGCCATTCCTGGACCTGTGACCAAAAACAAGGTACATCAAATCAAATTGTAATTGTCACATACACATGGTTAGCAGATGTTAATGTGAGTGTATTGAAATGCTTGTGCTTCTAGTGCTGACAGTGCAGTAATATCAGTAAGGAATCTAAAGATTCCCCAACAATGACCTTATACACACAAATCTAAAGGACTGAATGAGAATATGTACATGTAAGTATATGGATGAGCGATGGCCGAGCTGCATAGGCAAAGTGCAATAGATGGTATAAAATACAGTATATACACATGTGATATGAGTAATGTAAGATATGTAAACATTATTAAAGTGCCATTATTTAGAGTGCATTGTATAAAGTGACTAGTGATCCATTTATTAAAGTGGCCAGTGATTGGGTCTCAATGTAGGCAGCAGCCTCTCTGAGTTAGTGCTTGCTGTTTAGCAGTCTGATGGCCTTGAGATGGAAGCTGTTTTTCAGTCTCTCGGTCCCAGCTTTGATGCACCTGTACTGACCTCGCCTTCTGGATGGTAGAGGTGTGAACAGGCAGTGGCTCGGGTGGTTGATGTCCTTGATGATCTTTTGGGCCTTCCTGTGATATCGGGTGCTGTAGGTGTCATGGAGGGCAGGTAGTTTGCCTCCGGCGATGCGTTGTGCAGACCACACCACCGTCTGGAGATCCTTGCAGTTGTGGGCGGTGCAGTTTCCGTACCATGCTCTCGATTGTGCATCTGTAAAAGTTTGTCAGGGTTTTGGGTGACCAGTCAAATTTCTTCAGCCTACTGAGGTTGAAGAGGCGCTGTTGCAGCGAGGGTTAACACATTTAAAAAAACAGCAACAAAATAAATGATCTAATGACTCTGTCTCTTCGCAAGCAAAATCTGCAGCGCTGGGAAGGTTATTTCCCCCTCATATTTAACATTCCATTGGTTGCAATTATTTTTTATAATATTTTAAATTGAACAAGTTTTGAATCCGGTGTCGTTTTGCGTATCAGTTCATAAGCAATGTTCCATGGAATCGGTACATCGAAAATCTCTTCCTGACTATTTTGCAACCTATATGGCACATCTGTAAATGTGTTGGTCCTTTAATGAAACTGGTATATATTGTTAATTATCACAATTTTCTGTAACCAAATTTGGTCTTTAATGCAGGGCTAACAGAGAAGTTCCTTACTTTTTCCCCCTTCCACTTGCTTCTCCCATTTTTGCAGTAAAGCTGCAATTAGTTGGTTGTAATTTTGAGTAGAGCAGACATTTCCATGTATTGTTGTTAGCTGCACGTGTGACACAACTCCACCAGTTCGATTTATGATATACAGTGGGGCAAAAAAGTAATTTGTCAGCCACCAATTGTGCAAGTTCTCCCACTTAAAAAGATGAGAGGCCTGCAATTTTCATCATAGGTACACTTCAACTAATGACAGACAAAATGAGAAAAAAAATCCAGAAAATCACATTGTAGGATTTTTGATGAAATTATCCACCATAATTTGCAAATAAATTCATTAAAAATCCTACAATGTGATTTTCTTGATTTTTTTTCTCATTTTGTCTGTCATAATTGAAGTGTACCTATGATGAAAATTACGGGCCTCTCATCTTTTTAAGCGGGACAACTTTTTAAGCGGGTATTTTTCTTTCCATCGTAGCAAGATCTTCTATAAAAAATTTATTGGAGTGAGATAATTTCTTACTTTCAGGATATGTATACCGAGTATGTCCACATCCCCATCAGACCATTTTATTGGTAAACTACACTATACTGTAAAAGTTGTATTTTTTGTGATCCAATACGTTATCATAATTTGGTTATAATCCAGAGAGGTTAGAAAAAGTATCTAGATCCTCTATGGCTGTGGAGGGGTCCAAATGGTGGTTTAAAAGAAAACATGAATCATCAGCGATTTCAACCCCTAACATTTCGATGACAATAATAAATAGATATGCTGATAGTGGACAACCTTATTTTGCTCCCCTTGACAGTTTAAAACTTTTTGAGAAGTTGTCATTATTTACTATTTTACACCTAGGGTTACTATACCAAACAGTGACCCATTCTCCAAAATGTATTCCAGACATCCAGTCGTAATTTATCAAAGGCCTTTTCAAAGTCAGCTATGAATACCAGGACTGTTTTCCCAGATTTTTCATAGTTTTCTATTGTTTCCAGTACTTGTCTTATATTACCTCCAATGTATCATCCATGTAAAAAACCTGTCTGATTAGGATGAATAATATCCGACAATAACTTTTAATTCTATGCGCTAGGCATTTTGCAAGAACAGGCCTCCATTTTTTCTTAATTGGACTGGATCTTTATATTTACCACTTGGATCCTGTTTCAGTAATAATGAAATCAGTCCTTTTTGTTGAGTGTCCGATAATCTACCATGTATATAGAAGTGGTTAAAACTAATAATAGTGGTTAATAGTGGTTAAGTGGTTAAAACTTCTAATAACAGTCCTCTGAGTATATCAAAAAAGGTTTGGTATACTTCCACTGGTATGCCATCCAGCCCTGGAGTTTTCCCAGATTTAAAGGCTTTAATTGCGTCATGATGGTCATCCTCTGTAATTTGGCCTTCACATGAGTCTTTCTGTACAGCTGTTAATTTTACATTATTAATATACTTTTTTTTCTCCATACAATTAGCTTTGGTTAGTGGAGATGGAGGAGACTAAAACGAAAACATATCCTTAAAGTAATTTACTTGCTCTTTCAAAATATTGTTTGGTTAATCATGAGTAACAAGTTTCAGTAAATTATTTTTGGGACCATTTCTAAGTGGAAGATTAAAAAATAAGTTTATCCCCATATTCCTTCCAGTTCGCTTTATTTTTGTAATATATTACACTTGATCTTTCTTGAATAAGTTCCTACATTTATTTTTGTTTTTCCTCTAACTTATTCTGAGCATCAGTATTTATTGCTATATATCTGTACTATTAGTCTTTCCATTTTCTTTGTTAGTATGGACTCGAATATGTACTTTGCTCCGTTCGTCTTTCCCTCAATCCTGACTAGTCTCCCAGTACCTGCTGCTGAAAAACATCCCCACAGCAAGATGCTGCCAACCCTATGCTTCACCGTAGGGATGAGGCCAGGTTTCCTCCAGACGTGATGGTTGGCATTCAGGCTAAAGAGTTCAATCTTGGATTCATCAGACCGGAGAATCTTGTTTCTCATGGTCTGAGAGTCCTTTAGGTGTCCTTTGTCAAACTCCAAGCAGGCTGTCATGTGCCTTTATCTGAGGAGTGGTTCCGTCTGGCCAATGTATCTCATAATTGGTGGAGTGCTGCAGAGATGGTTGTCCTTCTGGAAGGTTCGCCCATCTCCACATAGGAATTCTGGAGCTCTGTCAGAATGACCATCGGGTTCTTGGTCACCTCCCTGACCAAGGCCCTTGTACCCTGATTACTCAGTTTGTCCAGGGCTTCCAGCTCTAGGAAGAGTCTTGGTGTTT
This sequence comes from Oncorhynchus tshawytscha, assembly GCF_018296145.1. Classification (NCBI taxonomy): domain Eukaryota; kingdom Metazoa; phylum Chordata; class Actinopteri; order Salmoniformes; family Salmonidae; genus Oncorhynchus; species Oncorhynchus tshawytscha. The sequence goes on along the minus strand of NC_056450.1, from coordinate 19,742,185 downwards.
CCAAACTTCTTCCATTTAAGAATGATGGCCACTGTGTTATTGGGGACCTTCAATGCTGCAGACATTTTTTGGTACCCTTCCCCAGATCTGTGCCACGACACAATCCTGTCTCGGAGTTCGACAGACAATTCCTTTGACCTCATGGCTTGGTTTTTGCTCTGACATGCAGTGTCAACTGTGGGACCTTATATAAACAGGTGTGTACCTTTCCAAATCAAGTCCAATACATTTAATTTACCACAGGTGGACTCCAATTAAGTTGTCGAAATATCTCAAGGATGATCAATGGAGACAGGTTGCATTTTAGAATAAGGCTGTAACGTAACAAAAATGGAAAAGGTCAAGGGGTCTGAATACTTTCCGAATGCACTGTTAACATGCCATCTATAAGACCTTGTAATTTGTGAACGGTACATGGTAGAGACAACATCTTGGTGTCATTATACTCCGTATAGTGGGCTCTAAAATATGGAGTATGTCTATATTTTGAAATGCAATTTTCCACATTCATTTATTCAACATTAAACATGTTAATATTCATATCTCAAAAGTACCCTTTGTGATTTAGCTTATTTTTAGACTCTTCAACCACATAAAATGTCCAGAGTGGGCTCTAAGCTACTTTTGATTAAATTATACATTTTATACATAGAAATTGACATTATAGGTCATTAACTTTTCACAGCCTTCCTGTAGGATTGCACATTCAGCAAATCACCAGCAGAGGGAATTTCCTTTGAATGGATTTTCCCATTCACTGTGTTGATGGTGCTCATAAAATGCATCGTAACTTTAAAAGTATCCGAGAGCCCTGTTTGCAAACGTGATGTACTTGTAGAATATATAGTTTAAAACAATATGTCAAAAAATTAACTAAATCAAAATGGGTACTTTTGAGATATTAATATTAATAGTTTTAATGTTGAGTAAATTCATGTGGAAAATTTTATTTCAGAATGTTGCAACATTTATTTTAGAGCACATTATTAGGAGTATAATGCCACCAAGGGGTTGTCTGTATCATGTACGGTTCACAGATCATTGTAAAGGGCCTCTTTCATCATGATTTTCTTAAAAATGGTTTGTGTTACAAATGTAAAAACCATATCTATCAAACATCCTTCCTCCCAATTCACTTTTTATTTGAGAATGGCCAGAACAATCTGAGACATCACAAATATTTTCAGGCTACACTGTCATGGCATTGGCCAGGAAGTAATGTCTCCATGATTAGGAAGCTGATGGAGAGCTGCCGTTGAGGCAAGACGAAGCCCTCCCTGGAGTCAAGCCGAGGTATAAGACCCCCCCCCCCTTCACCCGTCAGGATTAAAAAGGACGTTTAAAAATGCCATCCATCTTCTTAGTAAATCTCCCATTCACTGAGGGTTAACGCCTCTGAGCCCCACTTGTGTTCAATCAATCCCCCTATTCCTTCTGATGTTTTAAACAGGGTCTACTCAGGGTCCCAGATGCAAGATGTCAGCCGGCCTCTGAGGGAGCTTTGACCATACGGGTTGATGCGAGGCTCAGGGTTATTGAGGTTTTTAAGCTCACCAGATCACCTTTGGTCACTGAAAAGTGATTCAGTTCCCCTTCTGGCCATACAGGCTATGTCAAAAAGCCTCGTGTTTGCATCTGGCAACCCATTAAATGAATGAATCTCCATTCTCTCACTGTCAATGGGCAAATCTCCCTGGACAGGTCTTAGTGAGCTTACAGCTCAACCAACCACAGTCTGTGCGGTTGCCAGATTGGGTGGAATAAACACAACCCGGCCTTACATGCATGGAAGAATGTGGGATCTAACTGTTGTTATAGTTAGATTCAAAATAAATAAATATGAAAGCACACTTATGGAGACAGTAATTCATCAGCAGAGAAGCTGTGTGCAAATTGTTATGTAGTATTGTTACAAGAGTCCTTTTTTTTAACCTTTATTTAACTTGGCAAGTTAGTTAAGAACAAATTCTTATTTTCAATGACAGCCTAGGAACAGTGGGTTAACTGCCTGTTCAGGGGTAGAACAACAGATTTGTACCTTGTCAGCTTGGGGACTTGAACTTGCAACCTTCCAGTTACTAGTCCAACGCTTTAACCACTAGGCTACCCTGCCGCTCCATTATCAACAGCAAGTAAGAGTTTTTTTCCCCCAAGGCAATTATCTGTCTACAGTATTTATCTAACTGTTTTGTGAGTTGAGCATAATAAATGTGTATGATTAAAGTAACCAGGTCCTTTGTTACTCCATATAGAATTAATTAGAATGTAATGACAGCTTTTTATGGTAGAGAATATGGCGGGCAACCAATTAATCACCAATCTATGAATAATATATGGCTACGTTCATCACTTAGATTATGGTAATGTACAGGAACGGCTGAAAACCCTCTAATTCATTGTAGGGTGTGTGTCTCAAATGTCTAGTTTACCATGCCCTGGGGTGGTGCAAATGGCTGAGACCATTTCAGTTACTCTTGTTGAGGTAGAAGTTAAGCCATTTTACAATGGCTTTTGACACCGTCTCAGCTCTCTCTTAACGAGCGTACTAAGTACTAAGTTGGCTCTGATGTAAAAAAAAAAAAAAAATGAACTAAACAAAATTGCGATCCAATTAAATCTCTCTCTCATCTCTACAAGCCAGGCGATCCAATTAAATCTCTCTCTCATCTCTACATACTGTATATCTCTACAAGCCAGGCCAGATAGTCGGTCTTCTTGGTGTCCAGATCAGGTGGCTAAATCCTTTGGTATTCAGCTCTGTGTCCACTTCATAGATTCACTCAACATGCTGTTGCCACTGGGGAACTCTCACTGTTGCCAGATCTAACATGCAATGTGTAACACATTTTCAGAGTGTAATGTTGGTCCGAAGGCCAGTCGATATCACAGCTCTGGCTGTAGAGTACAGATATGGCGGCCTGCCGAGTGGCGCAACGGTCTAACATGCTGACCACATCGCGAGCTTTGCAAAATAAATGTACACATGAATGTGATATCGACTGGCCTTCAGACCAACATTACACTCTGAAAATGTGTTACACATTGCATGTTAGATCTGGCCACAGTGGGAGTTCCCCAGTGGCAACAGCATATTGAGTGTAAGGGATTTCCTCCTCTTCGTCTGAAGAGGAGAGGCGAGAAGGATCAGAGGACCAATATGCAGCGTGATAAGTGTCCATGGTTCTTTTAATAAGAAATACTCAACATGAACAACTGAATACAAAAACAATAAACATGGAACGAATGAAAACCCAAACAGTACCATGTGGTGAAAAACACAGACACGGAAACAAACACCCACAAACAAACAGTGAAACCCAGGCTACCTAAGTATGATTCTCAATCAGAGACAACTAATGACACCTGCCTCTGATTGAGAACCATACTAGGCCGAAACATAGAAATCCCAAAATCATAGAAAAACAAACATAGACTGCCCACCCCAACTCACGCCCTGACCATACTAAATAATGACAAAACAACGGAAATGATGGTCAGAACGTGACAGTACCCCCCCCCACCCAAAGGTGCGGACTCCGGCCGCAAAACCTTAACCTATAGGGGAGGGTCTGGGTGGGCGTCTGTCCGCGGTGGCGGCTCTGGCGCGGGACGTGGACCCCACTTCACCACAGTCTTTCTCCGCCTCATTGTCCGCGTCCGTGGCCTCCTAAACACAGCAACCCTGCTAAAACAACGGAAATAAAGGTCAGAACGTGACATTGAGTGAATCTATGAAGTGGACACAGAGCTGAATACCAAAGGATTAAGAAGACCGACTATCTGGCCTGGCTTGTCCACATGTAGAGATGAGAGAGAGATTTAATTGGATCGCAATTTTGTTTAGTTCAGGGTTGTTGTTTTTTTTTACATCAGAGCCAACTTAGTACGCTCGTTAAGAGAGCGCTGAGACGGTGTCAAAAGCCATTGTAAAATGGCTTAACTTCTACCTCAACAAGAGTAACTGAAATGGTCTCAGCCATTTGCACCACCCCAGGGCATGGTAAACTAGACATTTGAGACACACACCCTACAATGAATTAGAGGGTTTTCAGCCTAAAGGTTGCAGGTTGTTTTTCTCCATTAGGAGGACAAAGGTTGGAGACCATTGCTGAATCTTTTAACCATACCACATGGTTAAACTCTTAGACTATCGATACCGACAGAATAAGAACAAGTCTTTGATATTAATTACTAGTCTGCAGCTAGGAATTCGGTATCATTGAACGCGAAGAACGACAACCACCAAAACATTCCATTCTATAACGAAACGAATGTCACTCTAAACTATCTCCTATAACCACGACAGAGAGAGAGAGGGAGAGAGACGGACAATTCTACAAAATAAATTAACTTTTCACCAGCGATCAAGACGACACACTGAGCATAAATATATATATTGATTGCAATTGTTCCCGAATGAGTGAGCTTCCATGTGCAAAGGATTAGCATTTCAATTGTTATAATTATCACTTTGTAGTAACTTCTTAGTCGACCCCCACTTCCCATTTTGTCTAACAAGCCGCCATGCCGATTTTGCCCACTAGGGCACATTCTCATTTCATGTAACCACATTTACCTTGTTTGTTTGTTTATGCATTTCTGTGAATTACTTAGTTAGTAATAAATAAATGATTTAAGAAATTGATGTATGGATGACTCATAGTGAAGACTGGGTTTGTGCAGATAACCAACAATTTATGACGTTTCAAATCAAATCAAATCAAATCAAATTTTATTTGTCACATACACATGGTTAGCAGATGTTAATGCGAGTGTAGCGAAATGCTTGTGCTTCTAGTTCCGACAATGCAGTAATAACGAGCAAGTAATCTAACTAACAATTCCAAAAAAAAAACAAAAAAAAACTACTGTCATACACAGTGTAAGGGGATAAAGAATATGTACATAAGGATATATGAATGAGTGATGGTACAGAGCAGCATAGGCAAGATACAGTAGATGATATCGAGTACAGTATATACATATGAGATAAGTATGTAAACCAAGTGGCATAGTTAAAGTGGCTAGTGATACATGTATTACATAAGGATGCAGTCGATGATATAGAGTACAGTATCAACGTATGCATATGAGATGAACAATGTAGGGTAAGTAACATTATATAAGGTAGCATTGTTTAAAGTGGCTAGTGATATATTTACATCATTTCCCATCAATTCCCATGATTAAAGTGGCTGGAGTAGAGTCAGTGTCATTGACAGTGTGTTGGCAGTAGCCACTCAATGTTAGTGGTGGCTGTTTAACAGTCTGATGGCCTTGAGATAGAAGCTGTTTTTCAGTCTCTCGGTCCCAGCTTTGATGCACCTGTACTGACCTCGCCTTCTGGATGACAGCGGGGTGAACAGGCAGTGGCTCGGGTGGTTGATGTCCTTGATGATCTTTATGGCCTTCCTGTAGCATCGGGTGGTGTAGGTGTCCTGGAGGGCAGGTAGTTTGCCCCCGGTGATGCGTTGTGCAGACCTCACTACCCTCTGGAGAGCCTTACGGTTGAGGGCGGTGCAGTTGCCATACCAGGCGGTGATACAGCCCGTTAGGATGCTCTCGATTGTGCATCTGTAGAAGTTTGTGAGTGCTTTTGGTGACAAGCCGAATTTCTTCAGCCTCCTGAGGTTGAAGAGGCGCTGCTGCGCCTTCCTCACGATGCTGTCTGTGTGAGTGGACCAATTCAGTTTGTCTGTGATGTGTATGCCGAGGAACTTAAAACTTGCTACCCTCTCCACTACTGTTCCATCGATGTGGATGGGGGGGTGTTCCCTCTGCTGTTTCCTGAAGTCCACAATCATCTCCTTAGTTTTGTTGACGTTGAGTGTGAGGTTATTTTCCTGACACCACACTCCGAGGGCCCTCACCTCCTCCCTGTAGGCCGTCTCGTCGTTGTTGGTAATCAAGCCTACCACTGTTGTAGGGTTTGTGCAGATAACCAACAATTTATGACGTTTGGAATGAGACTAACGTGAGGTAAAGTAAATAATTCATTAATTCGAAGACTAATTGATCAGATAAAATATATGAAAAAATATTTTAGGAAATTATAACTTTGTAATCTGAATATTTTTCCTTGGTGCCCCGACTTCCTAGTTAATTAGTTACATGATTAATCAGTTGATCGAGTAATAACTAATTACAGAGAATCTTTGATAAAAAACTATCAGTCTTCAGTTAATGATAGTAAAGACACGACAATGCTGAGCTGTAATCAATGAACAGCATTCTTACATAGGTGTTCCTCTTGTCCAGATGGGTTAGGGCAGTGTGCAGTGTGATTGCGATTGCGTCTTCTGTGGACCTATTGGGGCTTTTGGAGTGGGTCTATGGTGTCAGGTAGGGAGGAGGTGATATGATCCTTGACTAGTCTCTCAAAGCACTTCATGATGACGGAAGTGAGTGCTACAGGGCAATAGTCGTTTAGCTCAGTTATCTTAGCTTTCTTGGGAACAGGAACAATGGTGGCCCTCTTGAAGCATGTGGGAACAGCAGACTGGGATAGGAATTGTTGGAATATGTCCGTAAACACACCAGCCAGCTGGTCTGCGCATGCACTGAGGACGCGGCTAGGGATACCGTTTGGGCCGGCAGCCCTGCGAGGGTTAACACGTTTAAAGGTTTTACTCACGTCGGCTGCGGTGAAGGAGAGCCCGCATGTTTTGATAGCGGGCCGTGTCAGAGGCCCTGTATTGTCCTCAAAGTGAGCAAATAAGTTGTTTAGTTTGTCTGCGAGCAAGACGTCTGTGTCCGCGACGGGGCTGGTTTTCTTTTTGTTATCCGTGACTGTAGACCCTTCCACATACGTCTTGTGTCTGAGCCGTTGAATTGAAACGGTTTGATCTGAAATGAGGCGCTGGCACTGACTTTATATCTAAAGTCCGTTGCCCATATTTGATATTTTCTACATTTTAGTAATTTAGCAGACACTCTTATCCAGAGCGACTTACAGTAGTGAGTGCATACATTTTCACATTTAAGACTGGTTCCTCCCATACATTAACACTGAGAGAGAGATACAGTGCCTTCTGAAAGTATTCACACCCTTTGACTTTTTCCAAATGTTGTTATGTTACAGTGGTATTAAAATGGATTTGCCATTTTTTTGTCAACGATCTACACAAAACACTCTGTAATGGCAAAGTGGAAGAACAATTCTATAATTCTTTAGGAATTAATGAAAAGTAAAACACTAGTATATCTTAATTTGATAAGTATTCACCCCTGAGAGTAAATACATGTTAGAAACACCTTTGGCAGCCTTTACAGCTTTGGGTCTTTTGAGGTAAGTCTCTAAGAACTTTGCACACCTGGGGCGTACAATATTATTCCGTAAAAAATGTCTTCAGGCTCTGTCAAGTTGGTTGTTGATCATTGCTAGACAGCCATTTTCATTTCTTGCCATATATTTTCAAGCAGATGTAAGTCAAAACTGCAACTGGGCCACTCAGGAACATTCAATGTTGTCTTGGTAATCCACTCCAGTGGTGATTTGGCCTTGTGTTTTTAGTTACTGTTTGCCGAAAGGTATATCTGTCTCCCAATGTCTGTTGGAAAGCGCTGTACTCAGTTATGTGTTGTGCTGGATTTGCCCCAAACATTATGCTTTCTATTCAGGACAAAAAGGTTGTTTCTTTGCCACATTTCCTTTGCAGTATTACTGTGGTGTCTTGTTGCAAACACAATGCATGTTTGAAATATTTGTACTCTGTAAAGGCTTCCTTCATTTCACTTTTCATTTAGGTGAGTATTGTGGAGTAACTACAATGTTTTTGCTCTATCCTCAGTTTTCTCCCATCACAACCATTAAACTCACAACCATTAACTGTTTAAAAGTCACCATTGGTCTCATGTTGAAATCCCTGAGAGGTTCCCTTCCTCTCTGGCAACTAAGTTAGGAAGGATGTAGTGACTGAGTGTATTGATACACCATCCAAAGCTTAATTAACAACTTTACCATGCTCAAAGGGATATTCATTGGTTGCTTTTATTTATTTTTTAACCCATCTACCAATCGGTGGCCTTCTTTGCGAGGCATTGTAAAACTTCCCTGGTCTTTTTGGTTGAATCTGTGCTTGCAATGAGGGACCTATCAGATGATTTCAGATAAATTTTTTATTTTGTGAGGTTTAATCTTAGTAGTAATTCGAAGATCATGTTACAGTAACCACTATTATTGCTTAAATTTCAAATAAATGTGTAAAAAAGTCTAAAAACAAAATCTCACTTGAATCAATCATAAATGCAGACTGTTACACAGCAAAATGTGGAAAAGTCAAGGGTTGTGAATACTTTCTGAAGGCACTGTCCTAATGTCTATTCACAGACAGGAGATGACCCTCCTCTTCGTTTCGTGACACTGTCCTCTCATCACACTGCATGCTGGGTAAATCGAGTGTGTGACGATGCTCTGATGTATTGGACAGTCCCCAGAACACTGAGTCACTCCGTCTCCCCAAAGTGCCTGTGACGTACAAAATTGTCAAATGAAACGTTTGATCAAAAAAAGGGCCTGAAAGCAACACATTACGGATGGTAGTCATACATCTAAATCAAGGAAACCTAATTAGAGCTGATCCACTATGTGACGAGAGGTGTCTTATTTTCGTGTGGTTGCAATATTTATCAGTGTTATAATTCTTGTCTTGTTGGATCGCGCCATTCTTGCCGCCGCCCATTTCCCGAAATATGGATTGCTCCACTTTCCTGTGTAAGGGTGAGATATCATGCTGATGAATTAAGTGGCTATGTCATTTATGGAGTATAAAGGGAATGAACCCCAGAATAGAGGAGTCTTTCATCTTTTCGGATAAGACTGTCCTGATTACATCTAAATGAGGAGCAACATTTAGAAGACTATCATTAAGCCTACGTAAGGTGGGGCGGGGGCTGTCTCTTGAATTTCCTGTGACAGTGTGCATTAGCTCCTGCACCTTGCTCTATTAGAACGGCAAATTATGATGGTGTTGGTTTCCTGTGTAGGAGAAAGGGAGCTAATGTTCCCGTCCTTGTGTCCCATAACCCCTCGCTCCCCCTTCCAGTACACGTGGGCCACGCCACACTGTGCCAAGTTCCCCCTGGGAGCTCGCCTTTGCATCTCGGGCTCTTTGAGTATCTTTTTAGACTCCAATTCCAATACATTTGTTCCACTCTACCAGATCTCATTCATTTTAGCTCTCTAAGCCGCCTGCCTCACGCCTCCCTTGGGGCATGCCTTTGAAATGCTGTAAGTCTCTTTTTCCCCCAGTACAGTAACTGGGGCAGTCAACCTTAAAACTAACTAAGTGTAAAAGTATCTGTTTACAAAGGAGCCGGGTTGTCAGTGTCGTGACTTGCTTACTCCTCTCTAGTCTTGGAGGGATGATAGATTTTCCTGTGGAAAATGAAAGTGTGTTTGTGTGTGCCTTTGAATGAGTGTGTGTGTACATATATGTGTGTGCATTCCACTAAGCTAAGGACTCTGGGACTAAACACCTCCCTCTGCAACTAGATCCTGGACTTCCTGACGGGCCGCCCCCAGGTGGTAAGAGTAGGCAACAATACGTCTGCCACGCTGATCCTTAACACTGGGGCCCCTCAGGGGTGTGTACATAGTCCCCTCCTGTATTCCCTGTTCACCCACAACTGCGTGGCCAAACACAACTCCAACACCATCATTCAGTTTGCTGACGACACAACAGTGGTAGGCCTGATCACTGACAACGATGAGATGGCCTATAGGGAGGAGGTCAGAGAATTGGCAGGACAACAACCTCTCCCTCAATGTGAGCAAGACAAAGGAGCAGACCGTGGACTACAGGAAAAGGTGGGCCAAACAGGCCCCCATTAACATCAACGGGGCTGTACTGGAGTGGGTCGAGAGTTTCTAGTTCCTTGGTGTCTACATCACCATGAACTATCATGGTATAAACATACCAAGAGAGTCGTGAAGAGGGCACAACAAAACCTTTTCCCCCTCAGGAGACTGAAAAGATTTGGCATGGGCCCCCAGATCCTCTAAAGGTTCTACAGCTGCACCATCGAGAGCATCCTGACCGGTTGCATCATTGCCTGGTATGGCAACTGCTTGGCATCTGACTGTAAGGCACTACCACCACTAACATTGAGTGGCTTCTGCCAACACACTGACACTGACACTGACTCAACTCCAGCCACTTTAATAATGGGAATTGATGGGAAAATGTTGTAAATATATCACTAGCCACTTTAAACAATGCTACCTTATATAATGTTTACATACCCTACATTATTCATCTCATATGCATACGTATATACTGTACTCTATATCATCGACTGCATCCTTATGTAAAACATGTATCACTAGCCACTTTAATTATGCCACTTTGTTTACATACTCATCTCATATGTATATACTGTACTCGATATCAGCTACTGTATCTTGCCTATGCTGCTCTGTACCATCACTCATTCATATATCCTTATGTACATATTCTTTATCCCCTTACACTGTGTATAAGACAGTAGTTTTGGAATTGTTAGTTAGATTACTTGTTGGTTATTACTGCATTGTCGGAACTAGAAGCACAAGCATTTCACTACACTCGCATTAACATCTGCTAACCATGTGTATGTGACAAATAAAATTTGATTTGATTTGATTTGATTTACAGAAGGTAGTGTGAACGGCTCAGTACATCACTGGGGCCAAGCTTCCTGCCATCCAGGACCTATATAATAGGCGGTGTCAGAGGAAGCCCATAAAATTGTCAGAGACTCCAGTCACCCAAATAATGGAATGTTTTCTCTGCTACCGCATGGGAAGCGGTACTGGAGCACCAAGTCTATGACCAAAAGGCTCCTCAACAGCTTCTACCCCCAAGCCATTAGACTGCTGAACAATTCACAAAAATCGCCACCGGACAATTTACATTGACCCCCCTTTGTACACTACAGCGACTCGCTGTTTGTTTGTAACCTATGCATAGTCACTTCGCCCCCACCTACATGTACAGATGACCTCAACTAGCCTGTACACCCGCATACTGACTCGGTACCGGTGTCCGCTGTAAATAGCCTCGTTATTGTTATTCTTATTGTGTTACATTTTATTATTACTTTTTATTTTAGTCTACTTGGCAAATATTTTCTTCTTCTTGAACTGCACTGTTGGTTAAGGGCTTGTAAGTAAACATTTCACGGTAAAGTCTATACTTGTTGTATTCGGCGCATGTGACAAATAACTTTTGATTTGAATGAGTGCTTGAGCGTGTGTATGTATGTGTGCATTTGAAGGAGTGTTTGTGTCTGCCTTTGACTGAGTGTGTGAGCGTGTGTGTGTGTATGTGCATGTGTGTGTGCGTGTGTGTCTGTATGTGCACGTGTGGAGCTGGAGTGAACAGGAAGGATTAATTGTATTAGAGGCTGGTTCACATCAGTGATGATGAGGTTTGTTCCAGATTAAATCCCCAAAGGAGGGGCAATTAGAATGTTTAACACTTTCCGCATCACAAGTAATTCCTCCACACTTCATGGTATTCATGGAATACCATAGTGCTAGTGGTTATGGCTTCTGTAAATACTGTACATGTAGGTAGAGTGAATGTAATGATATGAATGAAATACCATGCCTAATGTATTTTATATTTTTAGCAGCATGTCGCTCTTGACTATAATGATGGAGTTTTATCATGATGGATTTTCATGATGGACAAGGTTAATATTATGTCATTCGCCAGGTCCTCAAGCCCTGTATATTGCATTGGTAACCCATCTCATCCATCTTCCATGTTCAACACCACACCGGGTAACACACAGCAGCCATTTTCCTCAAGGACTCTCACCATACATCAGTTAATGGCGGATCACAGCCAATTCTATCATGGAAAATAAAAGTTTATGTTAGACATACAGTGAACAGCAAACCAGCTGTTGTCATGTGTTACTGATGAAACTCCAAGGATGACTTCCATTGAGTGGAAAGGGGATCAATAAACCCATCAACTTCAGGACACACTCATGACCTGAATGATTCAGTTCATGTTCCACTTTTATATAATTAAACAAGCATGAAATTCTAGTGCACAAGATAAACATTTCATTTGGGAGCTATTTCATGTTTTTTTTGAATGTTTTATTTTATTTTAATTTAACCTTTATTTAACTAGGCAAGTCAGTTAAGAACAAATTCTGATTTACAATGACAGCCTAGGAACTGTTACATGTGTCATGTCTCAAAATCAGACATAAACAAATGCACATGGCATATAGTTAATTCCATGCCGTCCCTAGGAGGGGTGCGTCACATCGTGCCAGGCTTTTTTCGCTATACTCAACTTGAGTGGGTTGAGTCACTGACGTGATCTTCCTGTCAGGTGGAGAAGATCTTTGTGGGATATACTCAGCCTGTCTCAGGGTAGTCAGTTGGTGGCCTGTTGATATCCCTGGAGTGGTGGGGGGGCTGTGCTTTGCCAAAGTGGGTGGGGTTATATCCTGCTTGGTTGGTACTCTCCGGGGGTATTGTCGGACAGGGCCACAGTGTCCCCCGACCTCCCCTGTCTCAGCCTCCAGTATTTATGCTGCAATAGTCTATGTGCCAGGGGGCTAGGGTCACTCTGTCCTTGTCATATCTGGTGAAATTCTCTGGTCTTATCTGTTGTCCTGTATTCTCCCTCTAATTCTCCCATCTCTCTCTCTCTCCCCTCCCGGAGGACCTGAGCCCTAGGACCATGACTCAGGACTACCTGGCTTGATGACTCCTGGCTGTCCCCTTCCACTCTAAGAATGGAAATACATTTCCGCTAAGGCGAAAGGCAGGCGGGAGGAGACGAGATCAGGTGGGAACATTCTAGCCAATGATCTTGTCGAAATATCAATACACTCGTAACAACCTACGCATTAGGATAGCCTAGTGGTTAGAGCATTGGACTAGTAACCGGAAGGTTGCAAGTTCAAATCTCTGAGCTGACAAGGTACAAATCTGTTGTTTCTGCCCCAGAACAGCCAGTTATAACCCACTGTTCCTAGGCCGTCATTGAAAATAAGAATTTGTTCTTAACTGACTTGCCTAGTTAAATAAAGGTTTAAAAAAATGATGAAACTTAGATTTAATCAAATAAGTCTCACTTATCAAAACAGCAATTAACTTTAATCTTGACCAGATTCTACTTTCTCATTGCCCCCCATACAAAATCTCCTCACTTGGTCTGCTTAACGGTACAAGTTTGTTATTTGCACGGACAGATTTTGGGCAGAGTCGAACCTCTCGCTTCGCCTCTTCCTCTCTGTTAACAACCAAACCAAATGACAACACCCCACAGGGCACAGTATCCCTGTCACGACTGCCTCGGGCAGCGGAGGAAAAGCTGCCCCCTACTGGCCTGCTAACACCACTTTCAGCAGGAATGTGATTTTGCCTGAGGGCCTACCAACAAACAGGCCCAGGCCTGTTTAGCCTAATATTCCAACAGAGATGGTGTGTACTTCCTTGTTCTCGTATTCCTCTGTAGCAGACTCGTCTCTCACCTCAGAGAAAACACTAACAGCTAATTATGTCACATTTGGAATGAGGCAACAGTAATATGGCTAATCAAATCAAATTGTATTGGTCACATACACGTGATAAGCAGATGTTAGCGAAATGCATGTGCTTCTACGCCTACCCAATACACACAAATCTAAGTAGGAATGTATTAAGACTATATACATATATGTCAGAGCGGAACAGACTAAGATACAGTAGAATAGTATAGAAAACAGTATATACTGTACATATGAGATGAATAATACAAGATATGTAAACATTAAGTGACTAAGATACCGTAGAATAGTATATAATACAGTATATACGTATGAGATGAGAATGCAAGATATGTAAACATTATTAAGTGACTAAGATACCGTAGAATAGTATAGAATACAGTCTATACATATGAGATGAAAAATGGCAGATATGTAAACATTATTAAAGTGACTAATGTTCCATTCCTTAAAGTGGCCAGTGATTTCTAGTCTATGCAGCAGCCTCTAATGTGCTTGTGATGTCTGTTTAACAGTCTGATGGCCTTGAGATAGAAGCTGTTTTTCAGGCTCTCTGTCATAGCTTTGATGCACCTGTACTGACCTCGCCTTCTGGATGTTAGCGGGGATAAACTCAAGAAACAGTAATATGGCTAGAGTCAAAAGCTAAATGTCATCTGGCACAACATGGAGCTCATGACACCATCATAAAGTCATTTGTTGTACGCTACTGAAGAGGGATGCTTATGGAAAGTGACATTTTGATGACCTCATTAATACAGCTTTTTGACAGAGTGGTTTCTGAGCATTTGACTGAAAGAAAACAAAGGATGTTGTTGGAGAGAGCACTGTATGCTAGTAGATTTAAAGTGGATGTCCTTCCAAATTACAAATAATATTTAACTAGCAAGTAATGTAATCTATGGATCCAGACTTTGCCAAAAAGCCTACTTACTGTACACAGAGATTAACATTAGCTTAGCATCTTCCCTCCATGACATCATTGGACCCAAGGTACAGTAGCATGCTCCAAATACCATCGGAAATCAACTCTGTCTATTCAAATGAAGTTGCAACAAAACACTCAAGCTTGTCCGGTTAAAAGAGATCTGCAGATAAGCATCGTCATATCCTGACCATAAAGCTCCTGAAAACAGTGGTCCTGAAACCAGCTGTACTGAAAACAGCTGTCCTGAAACAGTCTCTCCTGATTGAACTGAAGATTCTGGCACAATCTTCAGTTCACCCCTTAAGCTTGAGTACACTGGGATAACATAACCAGAGAATACAACATAGATATATTAAATCAGGCCAATTCTAAATGCGAATGTTGCAGGACTCCCAGAGATGCAGGTGTGTCCCTTTAAAGAACAACCGTTTTTCTCATGACACACTGAATTTTAACATCTGATTAACATCCAGGTGTCTATAGTTAGAGCAGACCCGGACAGAACAACCTGTTGGTTTCTCATAATATCAGACATCAAGACATCAGTCTGATTTCCCTCTTAATTACCAGTTAAATGTTGCTATGTTAGTAAGCTAATTACTACAAACTAGCAGAGTAGAATCTGCAGACTCTTCAGTCTGAGTGATACAGTGCAGCCCTGGCTCCAAATTTCAGTTTGTAATAAACTTGCATAAACCACAAAAAACACAAACTTGTCAGAAATAAAAGATCAGGGAACTTGGTCCGTGCAATACGCTAAAACATAGGGTTTCAAGTTGAACGTATATGAGCACCAGAGAAAGATGTTTTAATTGATTGAGAAATAAACTACATGTTACGAATAACTATGAGTGGTGGGTGGAATCAGGCGCAGAGAGCAGGGTTCTGTCGTTTATCAAATTTATTTCACCGGTGCAACCAAAACGATCATGCCAACACACAGGGCGTATATAAGTTGCCAGTCCAAAACAACAGGACAAAATAGACCGGAGAATAAAGATATGAAAACAAATCACACCATCAAACATAGAGTAACAATTAACAAGCCCACACAAATACCCAGCGGGCCTAGTGCCCTAAATACCCTACAAACAAACCCTAATACAAAACAGGTGTACCCAATTAACCAATAACCAACACAAACGGAAAAATGAATCGATGGCAGCTAATAGGCCGGTGACGACGACCGCCGAGCCCTGCCCGAACAGGAAGAGGCACCCTCTTCAGCGAGGTTCGTGACAGTACCCCCCCCCCTGACGCGCGGCTCCCGCAGCGCGCCGACCCCGGCCTCGAGGACGACCCGGAGGACGAGGCGCGGGGCGATCTGGGTGGAGGCGGTGGAAATCCCTCAAGAGGGAAGGATCTAAAATGTCCCTCCCCGGTACCCAGCACCTCTCCTCCGGACCGTACCCCTCCCAGTCCACGAGGTACTGCAGGCCCCTCACCCGGCGTCTCGAGTCCAGAATAGCTCGTACTGTGTACGCCGGGGACCCCTCGATGTCCAGAGGGGGTGGAGGGACCTCCGGTACCTCACTGTCTTGTAGGGGACCAGCTACCACCGGCCTGAGGAGAGACACATGAAACGAGGGGTTAATGCGATAATAAGAGGGAAGTTGCAATCTATAACAAACCTCGTTTATCCTCCTCAGGACTTTAAATGGCCCCACACACTGCGGCCCCAGCTTCCGGCAGGGTAGGCGGAGGGGCAGGTTTCGGGTCGAGAGCCAGACCCTGTCCCCTGGTGCGAACACCGGGGCCTCACTGCGGTGGCGGTCAGCGTCTCTCTTCTGCCGTTCACTGACCTGCCTGAGAGAATCCTGGACTGCCCGCCAGGTCTCTCTAGAGCGCTGTACCCACTTCTCCACCGCAGGAGCCTCGGTCTGACTCTGATGCCACAGAGCCAGGACCGGCTGGTAGCCCAGTACGCATTCGAATGGCGACATATTCGTGGACGAATGCCGAAGAGAGTTCTGGGCCAATTCTGCCCACGGGACGTACCTCGCCCATTCTCCTGGCCGGTCCTGGCAATACGACCTCAGAAACCTACCCACTTCCTGGTTTACTCTCTCCACCTGCCCATTACTTTCGGGGTGATAACCAGAGGTAAGGCTGACCGAGATCCCCAGACGCTCCATAAACGTCTTCCAAACCCGGGACGTGAACTGGGGACCCCGATCGGAGACTATATCCTCTGGAACCCCATAGTGCCGGAAGACGTGGGTAAATAGAGCCTCTGCAGTCTGTAGGGCCGTAGGAAGACCAGGCAATGGGAAGAGACGGCAGGACTTAGAGAACCGATCCACAACGACCAGAACGGTAGTGTTCCCCTGAGATGGGGGAAGATCAGTAAGGAAATCTACCGAGAGATGGGACCATGGCCGTTGTGGAACCGGGAGGGGCTGTAACTTCCCTCTAGGAAGGTGCCTAGGAGCCTTACTCTGGGCGCATACCGAACAGGAGGAGACATAGAGCCTCACATCCCTAGCTAAAGTGGGCCACCAGTATTTCCCCCTAAGACCCCGCACTGTCCTATCAATCCCCGGGTGACCCGCAGACGGGAGTGTGTGAGCCCACCGAATCAATTTATCATGGACACCAAGCGGTACATAACTTTGACCAGTCGGACACTGTATAGGCGCAGGTTCAACCCTCAACGCCCGCTCGATGTCCGCGTCCACCTCCCATACCACTGGGGCCACCAGCCGAGAGGCTGGAAGGATGGGAGTGGGTTCGATGGACCGGTCCTCGGTGTCATAGAGACGGGACAGCGCGTCGGCCTTAGTGTTGAGGGAACCTGGTCTGTAAGAGATCGTAAAATTAAAACGTGTAAAGAACATGGCCCACCTAGCCTGACGCGGATTCAGTCTCCTCGCTTCTCGAATATACTCCAGATTATGGTGGTCAGTCCAGATGAGAAAAGGGTGTTTAGCCCCCTCTAGCCAGTGTCTCCACACCTTCAGGGCCTTTACCATAGCTAGTAACTCCCGATCCCCCACATCATAGTTCCGCTCCGCCGGACCCAGCTTCTTAGAAAAGAAAGCGCAGGGACGGAGCTTCGGTGACGTGCCCGAGCGCTGAGACAGCACGGCTCCAACCCCAGCCTCGAACGCATCCACCTCCACTATGAATGCTAACGAAGGGTCCGGATGCGCCAACACGGGAGCTCCAGTGAACAGTACCTTCAACTGGTTGAAGGCTCCATCAGCCTCTGCTGACCACCGCAGACGCACCGGTCCCCCCTTCAGCAGTGAGGTAATGGGCGCCGCTACTTTGCCAAAACCCCGGATAAACCTCTGGTAGTAATTGGCAAACCCTAAAAACCGCTGCACCTCCTTTACCGTGGTCGGAGTCGGCCAATTACGCACGGCGTTAACGCGGTCACACTCCATCATCATCCCCAAGCTGGAAATGCGATAACCCAGGAAGGAAACGGCTGGTTTGGAGAACACACATTTCTCAGCCTTGACGTATAGGTCATGCTCCAGCAGTCGCCCAAGAACCTTGCGCACCAAGGAAACATGCGCGGCGCGTGTGGTAGAATAAATCAAGATGTCATCAATATAGACTACCACATCCTGCCCGTGCAAGTCCCTAAGAATCTCATCTACAAAGGATTGGAAGACGGCTGGAGCATTCTTCAACCCATACGGCATGACGAGGTACTCATAGAGCCTGATGTGGTACTAAACGCTGTTTTCCACTCGTCTCCTCCCCGAATACGCACCAGATTATACGCGCTCCTGAGGTCCAGTTCTGTGAAGAAACACGCTCCGTGGAATGATTCCACCGCCGTAGCGATGAGAGGTAGCGGATAACTAAAACCCACTGTGATCGAATTGAGACCTCGATAATCAATGCACGGACGCAGACCTCCCTCCTTTTTCCTCACAAAAAAGAAACTCGAGGAGACGGGTGACATGGAGGGCCGAATGTACCCCTGTCCCAGAGCTTCAGTGACATATGTCTCCTTAGCCAACGTCTCCTCCTGTGACAGTGGGTACACATGACTCCGGGGAAGTGCAGCGTTCTCCTGGAGGTTTATCACGCAATCCCACCGTCGATGAGGTGGTAATTTGGTCGCTTTCTTCTTACTAAAAGCGATAGCCAAATCGGCATATTCTGGGGGAATGTGCACGGTGGAAACCTGGTCTGGACTCTCCACCGTCGTGGCACCGATGGAAACTCCTATACACCTCTCTGAACACTCGTCTGACCACCCCTTAAGAGCCCCCTGTTTTCAGGAAATAACGGGATTGTGAATAGCCAGCCAGGGAACCCCCAACACCACCGGGAACCCAGGTGAATCAATAAGGTAGAAACTGATCCTCTCCCTATGATTCCCCTGCGTTACCATGTCCAGCGGAATCGTGGCCTTCCTGACCAGCCCTGACCCTAACGGTCGGCTATCTAAGGAGTGCACGGGGACAGGTGGGTCTATCTGCACTAACGGAATACCCAATTTACGGGCGAGTCCACGATCCATAAAACTCCCAGCTGCGCCTGAATCGACTAGCGCCTTATGCTGAAGAGAGGGGAAAAACGCAGGATTTTTTTTTTTACAAAAACATGTGACCAACAGGGAGCTCTGAGTGAGTTTGGTGCTTACTCACCTGGGGTGGCCGAGGAGTGCTCCGCCGACCATCTCGACTCCCAGAGGGACTCCTCCAACACTGGTCCGAAGTGTGTCCTCTCCGTCCACAATAGGAGCAGGAGGAGCCCCCTCTGGTCCCCCTAGATGCAGCTCCTCCCAACTCCAACGGAGTGGGAGTGGGAGAGCTGGAAGGTGGAATTAACAGGACCCCTTCTGAACGCCCGCGGGCAGCTAGCAGGTTGTCCAATCGAATAGACATGTCTATAAGTTCATCCAGGGAGAGAGTTGTGTCTCTGCAAGCTAGCTCCCGGCGGACGTCCTCCCGGAGACTACACCGGTAATGGTCACCCGCCGCTTTACCCTCTGGTGGATGATCGAACACAGCTCGGAAACGGCGGGTGAACTCCAGGTAGTTGTCCCGAGCCGAGTCTGGACTGTTCCAGACCGCGTTAGCCCAGTCCAGGGCCTTGCCCGTTAAACAGGAGACGAGGAGGCTCACACTCTCCTCACCCGAGGGAGCCGGACACACGGTAGCCAGGTAGAGCTCTAGCTGGAGCAAAAATCCCTGGCACCCAGCCGCTGCTCCATCGTACTCCCTCGTAGGGGAGAGACGCAGTGCGCCGGACCCAGAGGACGACGTAGGTGGAGTAGGTGGTGTAGGTGGTGTCGACAGTGGGAGAGCTGAGATAGACGTCGGTAGACCACTCCTCTCCCATCGTTCCATCCTCTCCATCATCTGATCCATCGCCGTACCAATCCGATGGAGGACAGCTGTGTGGTGATGGACGCGCTCCTCCATAGTGGGGAGAGGGGTGGTCGCTGCTCCTGCTGACTCCATTTCTTCGGTGCGGGCTTCTGTTACGAATAACTATGAGTGGTGGGTGGAATCAGGCGCAGAGAGCAGGGTTCTGTCGTTTATCAAATTTATTTCACCGGTGCAACCAAAACGATCACGCCAACACACAGGGCGTATATAAGTTGCAAGTCCAAAACAGGACAAAATAGACCGGAGAATAAAGATATGAAAACAAATCATACCATCAAACATAGAGTAACAATTAACAAGCCCGCACAAATACCCAGCGGGCCTAGTGCCCTAAATACCCTACAAACAAACCCTAATACAAAACAGGTGTACCCAATTAACCAATAACCAACACAAACGGAAAAAGGAATCGATGGCAGCTAATAGGCCAGTGAAGACGACCGCCGAGCCCCGCCCGAACAGGAAGAGGCACCCTCTTCAGCGAGGTTCGTGACACTACAGTACATGCCTATGTAAATAAAAGCTACTTTGGAAGCAGATCTCCTTAAGAAACTATCCATTTGATGAATTTCATGCTCATTTTATTATTTAAAAGTGGAACATAAATTGCATCACTCAAATTATGAGTGTGTCCTTCATCAAATTGATGGTTTTATAGAATGAAATTATTAACACATACAGTGCCTTGCAAAATTATTCACCCCCTTGGTGTTTTCCTATTTTGTTGCATTACAACCTGTAATTTAAATGGACTTTTATTTGGATTTCCTGCAATGGACATACACAAAATAGTCCAAATTGGTGAAGTGAAATGAAAAAAATTACTTGTTTCAAAAAATGATACTAAAAAATGCCCAGAAAAGTTGTGCGTGCATATGTATTCACATCTTTTGCTATGAAGCCCCTAAATAAGATCTGGTGCAACCAATTACCTTCAGAAGTCACATAATTTGATAAATCAGAGTCTGCAACACCACTAAGCAAGTGGCACCACCAAGGAAGCGGCACCATGAAGACAAAGGAGCTCTCCAAACAGGTCAAGGACGAAGTTGTAGAGAAGTACAGATTAGGGTTGGGTTATAAAAAAATATCAGAATCTTTGAACATCCCACAGAGCACCATTATTTAAAAAATTGATGGCACCACAACAAACCTGCCCAGAGAGGTCTGCCCACCAAAACTCACAGACCAGGCAAGGAGGGCATTAATCAGAGAGGCAACAAAGAGACCAAAGATAATCCTGAAGCAGCTGCAAAGCTCCACAGCGGAGATTGGAGTATCTGTCCATAGGACCACTTTAAGCCGTACACTCCACAGAGCTGGGCTTTACAGAAGAGTGGACAGAAAAAAAGCAATTTCTTAAAGAAAAAAATGAGCAAACATGTTTGGTGTTTTCCAAAAGGCATGTGGGAGACATATGGAAGAAGGTACTCTGGTCAGATGAGACTAAAATGTAGCTTTTTGGACATCAAGGAAAATGCTATGTCTCGCGCAAACCCAACACCTCTCATCACCCCGCGAACTTCATTCCCACAGTGAAACAAACATGGTGGTGGCAGCATCATGCTGTGGGGATGTTTTTCATCGGCGGGGACTGGGAAACTGATCAGAATTGAAGGAATGATGGATGGAGCTAAATACAGGGAAATTCTTGAGGGAAACCTGTTTCAGTCTTCCAGAGATTTGAGCCTGGGACAGAGGTACACCTTCCAGCAGGACAATGACCCTAAGCATACTGCTAAAGCAACATGCGGGTGATTTAAGGGGAAACATTTAGGCAAAGCCCAGGCCTCAATCCAATTGAGAATCTGTGGTATGACTTAAAGATTGCGGTACAGCAGCGGAACCCATCCAACTTGAAGGAGCTGGAGCAGTTTTGCCTTGAAGAATGGGCAAAAATCCCAGTGGCCAGATGTGCCAAGCTTATAGAGACATACCCCAAGAGACTTGCAACTGTAATTGCTGGAAAAGCTGTCTCTACAAAGTATTGACTTTGGGTGGTGAATAGTTATGCACTCTCAAGTTTTCAGTTTGTTTGTCTTATATTTAAAAATATTTTGCATCTTCAAAGTGATAAGCATGTTGTGTAAATCAAATGACACAAACCCCCCAAAAATCAATTTTAATTCCAGGTTGTAAGGCAACAAAATAGGAAAAATGAGAAAATAGGAAAAATGAGAAGGGGGGTGAATATTTTCGCCATCCACTGTACAGTGTGCTAACATATCATTGTTAAATTACACTATCGGTCAAAAGTTTTAGAACACCTACTCATTCAAGGGTTTTTCTTTATTTTTACTATTTTCTACATTGTAGAATAATAGTGAAGACATCAAAACTGAAATAAAACATATGGAATTATGTAGTAACCAAAAAGTGTTTAAAAAAAGTGTAAAACAAATGTGATTCTTCAAATAGCCACCCTTTGCCTTGATGACAGCTTTGCACACTCTTAGCATTCTCTCAACCAGCTTCATGAGGTAGTCACCTGGAATGCCTGCAAGAACAGCTCAAATAAGCAAAGAGAAATAAGCAAAGAGAAACGACAGTCCATCATTACTTTAAGACTTGAAGGTCAGTCAATCAGGAACATTTCAAGAACTTTGAAAGTTTCTTCAAGTGCAGTTGCAATAACTATCAAGCGCTATGATGAAACTGGCTCTCATAAGGACCGCCACAGGAAAGGAAAACCCAGAGTTCCCTCTGCTGCAAAAGATAACTTCATTAGAGTTACCAGCCTCAGAAATTGCAGCCCAAATAAATTCTTCACAGAGTTCAAGTAACAGACACATCAACATCAACTGTTCAAATGAGACTGTGTGAATCAGGTATTCGTGGTCGAATTGCCGCAAAGAAACCACTACTAAAGGACACCAATAATAAGAAGAGACTTTCTTGGGCCAAGAAACACGAGCAATGGGCATTAAGACAAGAGGAAATTTGTCCTTTGGTCTGGAGTCCAAATTGGAGATTCTTGGTTCCAATTGCTGTGTCTCCCAGAACGGATGTGTATTTCCACATGTGTATTTCCCACCATAAAGCATTGAGGAGGTGTTATGGTGTGTGGGGGGGGGGATTTGTTGGTGACACTGTCCATGATTTATTTATAATTCAAAGCACACTTAACCAGCATGGCTACCACAGCCTTCTGTAGCGATACGCCATCTCATCTGGTTTGCGCTTGTTTTTCAACAGGACAATGAGCCAACACACCTCCAGGCTGTGTAAGGGCTATTTGACCAAGAAGGAGAGTGATGGAGTGCTGCATCAGATGACCTGGTCCTGACAATCCCCCGACCTCAACCAAATTGAGATGGTTTGGGATGAGTCAGACTGCAGAGGGAAGGAAAAGCAGCCAACAAGTGCTCAGAATATGTGGGAACTAACCTTTGACCTGAAGTGTAAATGGTGCTCATAAGGCTACTGTGTGAGTCAATTAATAAATAATATGCTACACTTGATTTAGGCTACATTATTGCATGCTAAATGTTTCTGATCATTGATAGATGAGTAAACTAATAAATGAGCTACCACTAACCAAAAAGACCTGGATCAAATTCTCTAAACTGCATTCAGGTCTCAAGGCGACTTTGTGTGAAGTATATAAACTAGGCTAAAGGCTTACATGTGTCAACCTGTTTAAATAATGTGCTATTTCATATTTTTCTAATCTGCTGCTGAGTATGTTGTGTATTTTGTGGAATTGCACAAAAAATATATTTCGGGAAATGTGAAGAGTGGTCTCAGAACAGTCCCCAGGATCCCGGTTACTGGTGTTAATCCCTAGCACAGAGCACCAGCAGCACAGGTACAGCTAGCTAACATCTGGAACATGGTTGCCATATCTGCTCACTAATTTGTATCTCCATATGGAACGAGATCACTCAGTCCCATGAGACCTGTTGGCCCCGACCACAGCCACTAAGGCTCCAGAAAATGGTGTTTAAATCCTGCATTATGCTGAGAAGAATCTGGTATCTTTTAATCCCCACATTAATACCAGTCCAGTCTGATGACAAATTTCACTTCAGGAGAGGGATGCTCCTAGAGGTCACGGGTCAGCTAAACTGGTGAGGTATTCTGGAGTTAAATGTGGGAGGTAAATAATTAACAGTACATCGTTTGGCTCTGGGTTCAGTTCAATAGAAACTTGTCCCCTCAATAATTCAGGTTGTTAGCCCTTTTATCAAGAGTTCCATCAAATATGTATCTTACCCTGGGACCTCTCCCTCTCTCTCTACCTACCCTAGCTCATTTCTGATTATCGTTATGGCCAGTTACAATACGGCTACCTGAGATGGATCAAACAAATATGTTTAGCCGTGCCACTCCTTCCCCTTCCCCACGTCCCATTGAACACGTCCACGGGAGAGATTTATTTGATGGCCAACATTAATTATGTGCCTAGACATAAAGTCAAATTAAGAGTGATATAGTGAAGGATAAATCGACTTGTCAAATTTTCCAAGAGTGAGCGAGTAAGCACTTGGCGCTGGACTTGGACCATAAGGTATTGCGTTATTCCTGCCACTACCGACGGTTGAGTCACACTGTGTGTGACTGCCTGTCCCTGGACAACCATTTCACTTACAGCACATGTTCACTGGACCGACCATTCTGTCTGTGCTCACCAGGGCTCTGGCCTAATGGGTCCTAAATGGGAACACTTGTGGTGATGCTGTGGGAGTTGACAGATTTTGACACTTTGTGTACTCGGTAGTGGAACACAAGTATATCATGTATTCAGTCAAGCATCTGTCCTCCTGCATTGTGTCACTATAGGCCGAGGATGTTTCCTCAAGCAGGTGCAGATGGCCTGAGTCTTCGTGGAAATACCTAGACACGATCAGTGAAGATTATACAGCGGGTGGGTCTAATCATGGACGCTAGTTAAAACCGCATTCCAGCAGGGCGTATATTCCACATGTTACCACCAGCTAAAGGTATGCCTTTTTGCCTATTTACTCGGTTACATATCACTGCTCAATCCACAGTCTCATCAAGCCCAGCCAGACAATTTATAAACTTGATCACTGTAAAAAGCATCTAGACATTATCCCCCATTTCTTTTAGAATAGCAATTGGTTTTCAATAGCAAAAATTTGTATAATCCTTGTTGTTTGTCTCTGACATTTGCAACATTGTTTCAGTGTTGAAATTCAATCTTCAGCTGTCCCATTGTAATGAACGTGTAGGGGTCAGGAGTCAGGATGAGACAGACAGGTAGGCAGCTTTTTTCAGACAGTCGAAATCAGGATTCAGCCTAATTTTTATGGATATATATACAAAGAAATTTCAATAGAAAACAGGTAAAAACTAAACAAAGTGCACATAGTTTGCAGTCTTTCCAGGTTCAGTTTGAAGTGATTGTGTTAGCTGTGTTGTTGGCTAGCTCCTCTGAACAACAGTGTCCTGACAAGAGACCACATTTTCTATGTCAGGTGAAATCAGGCATCCTTAGCTCATTGTTATGGATGTGTCCAAATAAATATCACCAGAAAACAGGTTAAACAAATTCAAATGCAGCTACTTTGTTGTTATTCTGGCTGCACTGTTTGACATGACTGTTAGTTAGCCGTAGTTGGCTAGCTAGCAAGCAAGGGATAAGAACAAACGACTGGGTTGCGTCCATCGATACAGAACAAACGACTGGGTCGCGTGTCTGGCAACCAAACCGTTAGAACGAACAACCAGCTGGCTTGTGTGGCAACCCTAGATTTGTGTCGGGACTACTTTGTGGAGGGATGAAATAGTTGTAATAAATGCATCAAAATAACAATTTTAATGAGTTCAGCTCCTTTCCCTCTCTTTGGATCTGACGGGGAACTGCCTGCTGTGGAAGGTTTGGACCGATCGCCAGGAGCAGTAGGCGTATGCTATCCTGCTTCACGTGAGCCTGTGAAAGGGGTAGGAATGAACGGATTTCTCCATCGCTTTCTCTGGCCGTTGTATTGGGCAGTTCAATGGTGAGAAATGTCTCAGTCCCTGGAGCAAAAACTTTGTGCTATCCAGGAGCACAAGTACAGGACATCAACAAGCTGCTCCCAAACATTATAAACCTGCATCAGGACATCAATAAGCTGCTCCCAAACATTATAAACCTGCATCAGGACATCAACAAGCTGCTCCCAAACATTTTAAACCTGCATCAGGACATCAATAAGCTGCTCCCAAACATTATAAACCTGCATCAGGACATCAATAAGCTGCTCCCAAACATTTTAAACCTGCATCAGGACATCAATAAGCTGCTCCCAAACATTTTAAACCTGCATCAGGACATCAACAAGCTGCTCCCAAACATTATAAACCTGCATCAGGACATCAACAAGCTGCTCCCAAACATTATAAACCAGCATCAGGAAATTGAGTCTATCATAGTTCATGTGGTAGGCCGTCATTGTAAATAAGAATTTGTTCTTAACTGACTTGCCAAGTTAAATAAAATTGGGATTCAATGACATTATTAATATCTGGCCCTGTGCCCTCCCTAAATCGATATGATCCACCCAAATCATTTGGGTTCCTGGATTCTTTCACAGCACTATAAGGCTGCATTGAGACAATGACTTATCAATGACCCAACCCAGCTCAGTTAATTGCAACTATTGTTTTGCTGTGTTGTCATAATGCTTCAGCAAATGTACATTATCCCAAGGGCATTGGAAGACACAATGAAAGTAACCTAACGTATGTCCCTATAACTGCCCTGAATGCCTCTGCTGATCCTATAGATATTGTATGCAGTAATCATGTGCCTATGAAATAGAGTTATACTGTTATCACTGATGTGGTGTGAGCATGTAACATGAGCATGTCTACTTCTGCTAAGCTTCCCAGTAAAGCAATGAAAACAATCAAGCACCCCAGAAAAGTGGTAAATATAGCCCACGTTAACATATGTAGCTTAAGAAACAAGGTTGATGAAATTAATCATTTGCTAGTAACAGATGACATTCATAATCGGACAATTTCTGAAACTCACTTGGATAATACCGTTGATGATACAATGGTAGCAATACATGGTTATAACATCTACAAAAAAGACAGAAATGCTAAAGGTGGAGGTGGAGGTGTTGCTGTTTACATTCAGAACCACATTCCTGTGGTCCGTACTTCCGGCGCCGACAGAGATGGCCGCCTCGCTTCGCGTTCCTAGGAAACTATGCAGTTTTTTGTTTTTTTACGTGTTATTTCTTACACTAGTACCCCAGGTCATCTTAGGTTTCTTTACATACACCCGAGAAGAACTACTGAATATAAGATCAGCGTCAACTCACCATCAGTACGACCAAGAATATGTTTTTCGCGATGCGGATCCTGAGTTCTGCCTTACAACCAGTGTAACCGAGTGGATCACATGCAGCGACCAAAAAAAAAACCGACTCAGAAAAAGAGGGAAACGAAGCGGTCTTCTGGTCAGACTCCGGAGACGGGCACATCGTGCACCACTCCCTAGCATTCTTCTTGCCAATGTCCAGTCTCTTGACAACAAGGTTGATGAAATCCGAGCAAGGGTAGCATTCCAGAGGGACATCAGAGACTGTAACGTTCTCTGCTTCACGGAAACATGGCTAACTGGAGAGACGCAATCCGAAGCGGTGCAGCCAGCGGGTTTCTCCACGCATCGCGCCGACAGAAACAAACATCTCTCTGGTAAGAAGACGGGCGGGGGGCGTATGCCTTATGGCCAACGTGGCATGGTGTGATGAAGGAAACATACAGGAACTCAAATCCTTCTGTTCACCTGATTTAGAATTCCTCACAATCAAATGTAGACCGCATTACCTACCAAGAGAATTCTCTTCGATTATAATCACAGCCGTATATATCCCCCAAGCAGACACATCGATGGCTCTGAACGAACTTTATTTAACTCTCTGCAAACTGGAAACGATTTATCCGGAGGCTGCATTCATTGTAGCTGGGGATTTTAACAAGGCTAATCTGAAAACAAGACTCCCTAAATTTTATCAGCATATTGATTGCGCAACCAGGGGTGGAAAGACCCTGGATCATTGTTACTCTAACTTCCGCGACGCATATAAGGCCCTGCCCCGCCCCCTTTCGGAAAAGCTGACCACGACTCCATTTTGTTGATCCCTGCCTACAGACAGAAACTAAAACAAGAAGCTCCCACGCTGAGGTCTGTCCAACGCTGGTCCGACCAAGCTGACTCCACACTCCAAGACTGCTTCCATCACGTGGACTGGGAGATGTTTCGTATTGCGTCAGACAACAACATTGACGAATACGCTGATTCGGTGTGCGAGTTCATTAGAACGTGCGTTGAAGATGTCGTTCCCATAGCAACGATTAAAACATTCCCTAACCAGAAACCGTGGATTGATGGCAGCATTCGTGTGAAACTGAAGGCACGAACCACTGCTTTTAATCAGGGCAAGGTGTCTGGTAACATGACTGAATACAAACAGTGCAGCTATTCCCTCCGCAAGGCTATCAAACAAGCTAAGCGCCAGTACAGAGACAAAGTAGAATCTCAATTCAACGGCTCAGACACAAGAGGTATGTGGCAGGGTTCTACAGTCAATCACGGACTACAGGAAGAAACCCAGCCCAGTCACGGACCAGGATGTCTTGCTCCCAGGCAGACTAAATAACTTTTTTGCCCGCTTTGAGGACAATACAGTGCCACTGACACGGCCTGCAACGGAATCATGCGGTCTCTCCTTCACTGCAGCCGAAGTGAGTAAGACATTTAAACGTGTTAACCCTCGCAAGGCTGCAGGCCCAGACGGCATCCCCAGCCGCGCCCTCAGAGCATGCGCAGACCAGCTGGCCGGTGTGTTTACGGACATATTCAACCAATCCCTATACCAGTCTGCTGTTCCCACATGCTTCAAGAGGGCCACCATTGTTCCTGTTCCCAAGAAAGCTAAGGTAACTGAGCTAAACGACTACCGCCCGTAGCACTCACATCCGTCATCATGAAGTGCTTTGAGAGACTAGTCAAGGACCATATCACCTCCACCCTACCTGACACCCTTGACCCACTCCAATTTGCTTACCGCCCAAATAGGTCCACAGACGATGCAATCTCAACCACACTGCACACTGCCCTAACCCATCTGGACAAGAGGAATACCTATGTGAGAATGCTGTTCATCGACTACAGCTCGGCATTCAACACCATAGTACCCTCCAAGCTCGTCATCAAGCTCGAGACCCTGGGTCTCGACCCCGCCCTGTGCAACTGGGTACTGGACTTCCTGACGGGCCGCCCCCAGGTGGTGAGGGTAGGCAACAACATCTCCTCCCCGCTGATCCTCAACACTGGGGCCCCACAAGGGTGCGTTCTGAGCCCCCTCCTGTACTCCCTGTTCACCCACGACTGCGTGGCCATGCACGCCTCCAACTCAATCATCAAGTTTGCGGACGACACAACAGTGGTAGGCTTGATTACCAACAACGACGAGACGGCCTACAGGGAGGAGGTGAGGGCCCTCGGAGTGTGGTGTCAGGAAAATAACCTCACACTCAACGTCAACAAAACTAAGGAGATGATTGTGGACTTCAGGAAACAGCAGAGGGAACACCCCCATCCACATCGATGGAACAGTAGTGGAGAGGGTAGCAAGTTTTAAGTTCCTCGGCATACACATCACAGACAAACTGAATTGGTCCACTCACACAGACAGCATCGTGAGGAAGGCGCAGCAGCGCCTCTTCAACCTCAGGAGGCTGAAGAAATTCGGCTTGTCACCAAAAGCACTCACAAACTTCTACAGATGCACAATCGAGAGCATCCTGGCGGGCTGTATCACCGCCTGGTATGGCAACTGCACCGCCCTCAACCGTAAGGCTCTCCAGAGGGTAGTGAGGTCTGCACAACGCATCACCGGGGGCAAACTACCTGCCCTCCAGGACACCTACACCACCCGATGCTACAGGAAGGCCATAAAGATCATCAAGGACATCAACCACCCGAGCCACTGCCTGTTCACCCCGCTGTCATCCAGAAGGCGAGGTCAGTACAGGTGCATCAAAGCTGGGACCGAGAGACTGAAAAACAGCTTCTATCTCAAGGCCATCAGACTGTTAAACAGCCACCACTAACATTGAGTGGCTACTGCCAACACACTGTCAATGACACTGACTCTACTCCAGCCACTTTAATCATGGGAATTGATGGGAAATGATGTAAATATATCACTAGCCACTTTAAACAATGCTACCTTATATAATGTTACTTACCCTACATTGTTCATCTCATATGCATACGTTGATACTGTACTCTATATCATCGACTGCATCCTTATGTAATACATGTATCACTAGCCACTTTAACTATGCCACTTGGTTTACATACTTATCTCATATGTATATACTGTACTCGATATCATCTACTGTATCTTGCCTATGCTGCTCTGTACCATCACTCATTCATATATCCTTATGTACATATTCTTTATCCCCTTACACTGTGTATAAGACAGTAGTTTTTTTTGGAATTGTTAGTTAGATTACTTGCTCGTTATTACTGCATTGTTGGAACTAGAAGCACAAGCATTTCGCTACACTCGCATTAACATCTGCTAACCATGTGTATGTGACAAATAAAATTTGATTTGATTTGATTTGATTTATTTCCTGTAAAGCTTAGAGAGGGTCTCATGTTAAATATTGTTGATGTAATATGGCTGCCTCACCTAAAGCCCATTCTGGTGGGAAGCTGCTATAGACCACTAAGTGCTAAGTCAGTATCTGGATAGCATGTGTGAAATGCTTTATAATGTACATGATATCAACAGAGGTGTATTTTCTGGGTGATTTAAATATTGACTGGATTTCAGCAGGCTGCCCACTCAAGAGAAAGCTTCAAACTGTAGCTAGTGCCTGCAACCTGGTTCAGGTTATCAGTCAACCTGTCAGGGGAGTTACAAACAGTAATGAAATCATCGACATTTATTGATCACAGCTTTACTAATGCTGAAGAAGTATGCTTTAAAGCAGTATCCAAATCCATCGGATGTAGTGGTCACAATATAGTAGCCATATCTAGGAAAACCAAAGGCTGGGCCTAATATAGTGTATATGTAACGCTCCGGGTGTCGTGGGTGTGGAGTCAGACGCAGGAGACAGAGTGTGCAATGCTGTGCTCTTTAATGCAAAAACGCACCACAGGGTGCTCACAACAATAACGGCCCCAAACACGGGGGACGAAAAAATGTACAACTGAAATACACGACCAGGAACAAACACGTTCCTCTACTATAGAACCAAAGTCACAATAATTAATCCCGCACAACAAAAGGCTGTCTAATAAAGCCCAACTAATCATTCACACACAGGTGCTACCAATAAACATACAAGGAGGGGGAGGAAAGACAATCAGTGGCAGCTAATAGGCCGGTGAAGACGACCGCCGAGCGCCACCCGACCGGGAAGGGAAGCAACCCTCGGTCGGACACGTGACAGTATAAGAGATCATACAATAGGTTTTATAGTGATTCTTATGTTGTTGATGTAAAACATATTTGTTGGTCTGTGGTGTGTAATGTGAAGCAACCAGATGCTGCACTTGACACATTTATGGAATTGCTTATTCCAGTTACTAATAAGCATGTACCCATTAAAAAAATGACTGTAAAAACGATTAAATCCCTGTGGATTGATGAGGAATTGAAAACGTGTATGATTGAGAGGGATGAGGCAAAAGGAATAGCAAGTAAGTCTGGCTGCACAACTGATTAGCAAACGTACAACAAATTGAGGACTCATGTGACTAAACTGAATAAAAAGAAGAAACTACACTATGAAACAAGTATAAATGGCAAAGCTTTGGAGCACCTTAAATGACATTTTGGGCAAAAAGGCAAACTCAGCTTCATCATTTATTGAATCAGATGGCTCATTCATCACAAAACCGAATGATAATGCCAATTACTTTAATTATTTTTTCATTGGCAACATTAGCAAACTTAGGGATGACATGACATCAACAATTGCTGACACTACACATCCAAGCATAACTGATCAAATTATGAAAGACAAGCATTGTCACTTTTTATTCCATAAAGTGAGTGTGGAAAAAGTGAAAATATTACTGTTGTCTATCAACAATGACAAGCCACTGGGGTCTGACAACTTGGATGGAAAATTACTGAAGATAATAGTGGAAGATATTGCCACATCTTCAATGTAAGCCTACTAGAAAGTGCGTACCCTCAGGCCTGGAGGGAAGCTAAAGTAAGTCTGCTACCGAAGTATAGTAAAGCCCCCTTTACTCACTCAAATAGCCAACCAATCAACCTATTACCAACCCTTAGTAAACTTTGGAAAAAATAGTGTTTGACAATTTTACTGTAAACAAATTGACAAAAGACTTTCCGCATGCTTATAGGCGAAGGACAATCAACAAGCTCAACAACATTATCGATCATAGTCTGATGACGGAAAAACGTATGTGTTATGGCTTGACACCTCCTGCTATATTATGGATAAACAGGTACCTGTTCAACAGAACACAGAGGGTGTTCTTTAATGGAGGTCTCTCCAACATAATCCAGGTGGAATCAGGAATTCCCTAATGCAGCTGTCGTGGCCCCTTCATTTTTTCTGTCTTTACTAATGACTTGAGAGAATCCCGTGTGGCTATGTATGGGGATGACTCAACACTGTACACTTCACAAAGAGCTGCAGTCAGTTTCAGAACGGGTGGCAAAGAATAAATGAGTCCTAAATATTTCAACAACTAAGAACATTGTATTTGGGACAAATCATTCACTAAACCCTAAACCTCAATCTTGTAATAAATAATGTGGAAATTGAGCAAGTTGAGACGACTAAACTGCTTGGAGTAACCCTGGATTGTACACTGTCATGGTCAACATATATTGATACAACAATAGCTAAGATGGGGAGAAGTCTGTCCATAATAAAGTGTTGCTCTAGCTTTTTAACTACAAGGCAGGTCCTACAGGCCCTAGTTTTGTCGCACCTGGACTACTGTTCAGTTGTGTGGTCAGGTGCCACAAAGAGGGACCTTGGAAAATTACAATTGGCTCAGGACAGGGCAGCACAGCGGGCCCTTAAATGTACACGAAGAGGTAACATGAATAATATGCATGTACAGTAAGTCTCTCATAGCTCAAAGTGGAGGAGAGACTGACTTCATCATTACTTGTTTTTGTAAGAAGTGTTGACATGCTGAATGCACCGAGGTGTCTGTTTAAACTACTAGCACACAGCTTGGACGCCCATGCACACCCCACAAGACATACCACCAAAGGTCTCTTCACAATCCTCGAGTCAAGAACAGACTATGGGAGGCGCACAGTACTATATAGAGCAATGGCTACATGGAACTCTATTTCACACCAGGTAACTGATGCAAGCAATACAATCGGATTTTAATAACTGATGAAAATGCACCTTATGGAAAAGCGGGGACTGTGAAGAGACACACACAGGCACAGACACACATACACATGATAAGTCACGCATTCTACACCCACGTACACATGGATGTTCTTTGTAATTATGTGGTGGTGGAGTGGTGACCTAGGGGAACACACTAAATGTTTTGGGAAAAGTGTTATGAAATGTAATGTCATGTAATATTTTAAACTGTTTAACTGTCTTATGGTTGCTGGACCCCAGGGTGTTCCTTAATAAACACAAATACAAATATAAATCATAGTTTGAATATGTTGGTAACCTGTTGTATAAAAGTGATAATGCCTGAGAAGCCAGTGTTTGGAGGAAATATTGGCAAAGGCGTTGTTAGGCGTACAAGAAGTAAACCCTCACTGCTTCACGACAACACTAACCCTGGACATAGATTATGGTTGGTTGCTGTCATTTATTACATCGACAACCATAATCACAAAATGGCAGACGTCATGCTGTGCCACAATGAGAAACATAATCTGGGACTATTATCTCTGTTCGGGTCTCGTTGTAAACATGTTAATTGTCAGGAACACCACCTGCACACAAACTTAAGTCCATTACCAACCATGATAACACTTCATTTTAAGGGATCCTTATTACAGTGTAATTACATATGTAATTACACTGTAAAAAGTATTGTAATTAATTGTAATAATTCATAGTTACACTGTAATCACAAAATGTAACTGGTGGTAATTGCAGTCTGTAATTACAGGGGTGTTACAATGCATACTTGTCACAAATTGGAATTTGACTGGAATTAAAAATGGAATTGACCTGCTTATACTGTTCATATTAGTAATTTAATGATCAGAAAGTGCAACAATGTTACAGTGCAAAGCCATGCTGCATGCATAGAGTCCTATGAACCATACTGTAGTATAGGCACTCACAGATATTTAGACTTCTATAAATTAGCCAACTGAAAACCGACCACCTCAAATCAAATGTATTTATATAGCCCTTCTTACATCAGCTGATATCTCAAAGTGCCTAGAGAGAAAACCTAGAGAGGAACCAGGCTATGAGGGGAGGCCAGTCCTCTTCTGGCTGTGCTAGGTGGAGATTATAACAGGGTCAAATAATAATTATCACAGTAGTTGTCAAGGGTGCAACAGGTCAGCACCTCAGGAGTAAATGTCAGTTGGCTTTTCATAGACAATCATTGAGAGTATCTCTACCACTCCTGCTGTCCTCCTGCTGAACAGGTCAGGGTTCCATAGCCGCAGGCAGAACAGTTGAAACTGGAGCAGCAGCATGGCCAGGTGGACTTGGGACAGCAAGGAGTCATCATGCCAGGTAGTCCTGAGGCATGGTCCTGAGAGAGAGAGAGAGAGAGAGAGAGAGAGAGAGAGAGAGAGAGAGAGAGAGAGAGAGAGAGAGAGAGAGAGAGAGAGAGAGAGAGAGAGAGAGAGAGAGAGAGAGAGAGAGAGAGAGAGAGAGAGAGAGAGAGAGAGAGAGAGAGATAGAGAGAGAGAGAGAGAGAGAATACTTAAATTCACACAGGATACCGGATAAGACAGGAGAAATACTCCAGATATAACAGACTAAACCTAGCCCCCGACACATAAACTACTGCAGCATAAATACTGGAGGCTGAGACAGGAGGGGTCAGAAAACCTCATTGACACAACTCTGCAATAAAGGGTTCTGGAGTCTGATGTGCAGGTCCAATGGCAAAACCGGGTTCACAAAACTTTTACGTAAAAAAAACGTTGCATTGTTCAATCATTTAACATATTGTATTTGACAATGGGTCAACTACTTTAACCATCAATGAAACATTTTTCAAGACACATTAATAAAAAGTTATTGTTAAAATGGTTTAATAGTCATTTGTGCTTGTCAAATTGTAAGCTTGAATTGGTTGAATAATGGTGTCACGCCCTGGTCTTAGTATTTTGTTTTTTCTTTATTTTGGTCAGGCCAGGGTGTGACATGGGTTAATTATGTGGTGTGTTTTGTCTTGGGGGTTTTGTAGGTATTGGGATATAGTGGGGTTATCTAGAAAAGTCTATGGTTGCCTGAAGTGGTTCTCAATCAGAGGCAGGTGTTTATCGTTGTCTCTGATTGGGAACCATATTTAGCATGTTTTTACCAAAACATTTCTGCAGCATTGAAGGTCCCCAAGAACACAGTGGCCTCCATCATTCATGAATGGAAGAAGTTTGCAACCACCAAGACTCTTCCTGGAGCCATCAGAGGTGACCAAGAACCTGATGGTCACTCTGACAGAGCTCAGGAGTTCCTATGTGGAGATGGGAGAACCTTCCAGAAGGACAACCAACTCTGCAGTACTCCACTAATCAGGCCTTTATGGAAGTGGCCAGATCGAAGCCACTCCTCAGTAAAAATGACAGCCTGCTTGGAGTTTGCCAAAAGGCCCCTAAAGGACTCTCAGACCATGAGAAACAAGATCCTCTGTCACGTTCTGACCTTAGTTCTTTTGTTATGTCTTTGTTTTAGTATGGTCAGGGCGTGAGTTGGGTGGGTTGTCTATGTTCCCTTTTCTATGATTTTGGATTTCTGTGTTTGGCCTGGTATGGTTCTCAATCAGAAGCAGCAGTCATTCGTTGTCCCTGATAGAGAACCATACTTAGGTAGCCTGGTTTCACTTTTGAGTGGTGGGTAATTGTTTCCTGTGTCTGTGTTTGTACCACACGGGACTTTCGATTTTCATTTGTTCATTCACGTTGTTATTTTGTATTTTTGTAGTGTTCAGTTTTACATATTAAAATGGACACTTCCCACACTGCACATTGGTCCGACCTCTCTTACTCCTCGTCAGAAGAAGAGGACAATCGTTAGCATCATTCCCAAGAGGACTCGAGGCTGTAATCGTTGCCAAAGGTGCTTCAACAAAGTGCTGAGTAAAGGGTCTGAATACTTATGTAAACGTGAAATTTCGAAGATTGATGAGGATTTTGTAAATGCTTTAAAATCCATTTTAGAATAAGGCTGTAATGTAACAATATAAGGGCACAAGGCCAGACCCAGATGCAGACACAGGAAGCAGATGGTTGGAGTCTTAGATGTTTATTAATCCAAAAAGGGGTAGGCAAGAGAACTGGAGTACAGTAGGTACCGAAGGGCAGGCAGGCTCGAGGTCAGGGCAGTTAGAATAGTCAGGCAGGCAGGAATGGAGTCCAGAAAACAGGCAAGGGTCAAAACCAGGAGGACCAGCAAAGGAGTACTGGAAAAAAACACATTGACTTGACAAACATACAAGACGAACTGGCACATAGAGACAGGAAACACAGGGATAAATACACCAGGGAAAATAAGCGACACCTGGAGGGGGTGGAGACAATAACAAGGACAGGTGAAACAGGTTGTGACAAACAAAGCATGGAAAAAGTCAAGGGGTCTGAATGCTTTCCGAATGCACTGTATGTGACCGACCAGTCCTATGTTGCAAAATTTGAAATGGTGTTTTTTTACATTCGAAAAAAGTAGAGACTCGGAACTAGAAAATGGCATATCATACACGGCAGTTGAGAAACAATGGGAAAGTTATTTTGCTTTAAACATTGATAAACTTGAAACCCCACTTTTGAGAAATCGGCCCTTGAATTGTTTGGTACACCTACTGGAGAGCTTTTCTACACCCACTCAACATCGTTCAGCATTATTCACACCCTCTTAAGCTTTAGCCCCATCCATCTCTTTAAGGACGTGTGACACATATGCACTTTCCTGAAACGAGTCACATATGAACTTAAAATGGTCATGGACAAACTTTTATTCCATCATGTGACGTTCTAAGGGTTTCCCTGTTGAGGCACATTCTTACTTTAGGATGGGATGCATTGGTGCAATTATTTATCCCAGAAATAAAGACATAATTTCAAGATCTACCTATCTGCACAACACGCTTGAAATAATGATGACCTCGAACATGCCCACATGTGTTGACAGTGACGTCATGTAACAGTGCAGTTTTTTGGACAATCTAACATAGGTCGACGATCTAGCATCTGCTGGATGATATAGCATAGGTAGTTAGCTAGTATTTGCTAGCTAACTGTAGAGAGCAAACGTAAACTGGCATGTTTGCTAGGCCTACCAACTAGGCTAGCTAGCTAGTTACCATCTACAGAATAGATTTTCCATGCAATCTAGATTTTTGGGGGGGATTAGCTAGCATGCTAGCTAGCTAGTTTTCTAACCTTGATTATCCATCTAGCTAATGCTGGCAAATATGCTATGATCGCTACTCGCTAGCTAACTAGCAAGCTATTTAACATTAACTGTGCTCAATGGTCTTATCTTCCCTGAACCTTGTTCTCAGGGCATGTTGTTGTTACACCTCTGTAATTACAGACTGCAATTACCACCAGTTACATGCTGTTATGACTATGTTATGACTATGTAACAATGCGTTATTACAAATAACTACAGTACTTGTTACAGTGTAATTACACATGTAAATAGGCTGCAATTGAGGAGCAGTCTAAGTGTTACCACAGTTGGCATATGAGTAAAGGCATGGCGTATTAAAAATATCACAGCAAGTGTGTTGGAAACAGGAAGCGTCGGTACAATTTTATAAATGTTGACAGACAATTTGTTCGTTCAACATGGTCGGATATTTTGTGTCTGTAAAAGTAATTTACGATTTATTTTACAATTGTTGATAGAATAACCATTTTGTTGAGGTAAATTTGCAGTCACGCAATGCTTTGTTCTGTGGTCCTCCCACTGCGACTTGGAAAAGCATGCACAATTTTGGCTACAGGGTTGTGAAAGTGCACGTGATGAGCTTGATGCATCTTTCCAATAAATATAAAGGATATTATTTTGTATGCTAGTAACATGATGATCGGTGCTTAGCTGCCAATTAACAAATACAAATGATGTTGCTCTTATCCATCTCATCATATAACCTACCCTGTCCAGTCTCCACCTCATCAGTGAATTGTTGTCTAAGAGAGCATGCGAGAAAACAAGATTGTGCAAGTTTGCCATTTATCGCAACAGTTAGGTGTCGTTGCTAATGGTCTCTGATCACTGTCATTTTGCATGTATTAGAGATGCCAAACAAATGAACACTGATACTTGTTTAACAAGCTTTTCTTCATGATATGTATTACCCTGACTTCTCCTCTATCAGTTACATGCCTGACCCTGAATTAGCTCGAGAATTGTTTTCATCTATTTTTATCTCTGGCAGACAAACATGCCCCCTTTAAATGGCCTAGAGTAAAAAATGGAACAAATCCTTGCTTCTCTACAGAACTTTCACATCTTTTTATGATGAGAAATCAGGCCTGGATTAAGGCTAGACAAACTGACTCTGTAGCTGATTAGCAGTTTCAGGTAATTGAGAAATAGATGCCCTTCCTCAGTCAACAGAGCTATATCTAGCTACTTTCTAAGTTATATCTCAGACTCTGCTGCTGATCGTTCAAAATGTTGGAAAACAGTTAAGGCACTGAAGCATGGAAATTCCTCTCCATCCCTGCCTAAGCAAGTTGTGTAAGACTTTGGGATTATTACTGAGAAAAAATAGATAAGTGATACTTTTAATCAGCATTTTATCTCGCAGGCTTTTTGTATGAAAGAAATTGTGGTTTAACTGACCCTGGTCAGCCAGTCAACTGCCTGCCCCTCTCTAGTTGGCTCGATGGAAGTTCTGTCAATTTTTACTGAATTTTAGATTTCATTTCAACAACTTTCTACTTGTGATGTGCTAGACGTCTTGCAAATCCACTGGGGCTGGTTTGATTGATCCTTTGTTGCTTCAGCTTTCTGATCCTCTGATTGCAGAATCTTTAACACATTACAATTATTTCTGGTACCATCCCAGGGTCTGGAAGTTGACCCATGCTGTATACTTCCCCTTTGGAAAGGTGGTGATCAGTGTAACCTAAATAATTATCGCCCCATTTCCGAACTCTCTTGCCTAGCAAAAACGAATCCTTGGTAAATACTCAATTTAGATTTTTAACGATGACATGTATGCACACCAGTCAGGTTTCAGACCAGGTGATAGCACCACCTCTGCTACTTATTTGGTTTTTAATTATGTTCTTAATTGTTTGGATAAACATTGTGCGGACCTTTTTATTGACCTGTCTAAAGCCTTCGACATTGTGGATCACTCATTACTTTTTCAGAAGCTTTCATCAATTGGCTTGGACCAGGCTGCATGTAGCTGTTTTGGAAATTATTAAGTACAGAACACAGTGTGTATTTACTGATGGTGTTAAATAAGGTTCTGGACATAACAAAGGATGTCCCACGGGGATCGATTCTTGGTCCATTTCTTTTCACTATTTCCATGGACAATATTGGTTTATCTGTAAAAAAAAACATTCACCTATATGCAGATGCAGATGCTATTTCCCCCACAGATAACCCGGCTCTGTCAGAGCTTCAATCTACCTTTATTGCCCTTCAGAAAGCCTTTGTTGAACTGAAATTGACACATAATGCAGGTAAAACCAAGCATATATTATCTACCATGTACCATGTACTTTGGATGGTTCCCTCATTGAGCATGTCCCCGCATATAAATATCTGGGTGTCTGGATTGAGGAAAAGCTATCTTTCAAAAAGCATATTGATGACTTAGTTAAGAAATTAACAATGAATAGGTTTCTTCTATAGGAATAGGTCCTGTCTTTCATTAAATATGTTACAGTTTTCTTCCGTAGAAGGAGAGTCGGACCAAAATGCAGCATGGTAATTTTGATACATGTTTAATAAACGAATAAACACGATAATACAAAAACAGACCGTGAAAACCTATACAGCCTATCTTGTGACAATAAACACAGAGACAGGAACAATCACCCACGAAACACTCAAAGAATATGGCTGCCTAAATATGGTTCCCAATCAGAGACAACGATAATCACCTGCCTCTGATTGAGAACCGCCTCAGGCAACCATAGACATTCCTAGACAACCCTACTAAGCCACAATCCCAGTACCTACTAAAACCCCAATTCAAAAACACACCACAAAATAAACCCATGTCATACCCTGGCCTGACCAAATAAATAAAGAAAACACAAAATACTAAGACCAGGGCGTGACAAAATAGCAGAAAATTAATGTTTCAGTCAACATTTATTCTGGTTATTAACTATGGTGATATTGTCTATATGAATGCAGCTTCCCCTGTATTGAAGCCATTGGACACAGTTTATCACAGCGCATTGCATTTTATTACGTGCGATAGGTTTAGTACACGTCATTGCATTTTATTACGGGCGATAGGTTTAGTACACGTCATTGTGTTTTATTATGGGCGATAGGGTTAGTACACGTCATTGCATTTTATTACGGGCGATAGGTTCAGTACACGTCATTGTGTTTTATTACGGGCGATAGGTTCAGTACACGTCATTGTGTTTTATTACGGGCGATAGGTTCAGTACACGTCATTGTGTTTTATTACGGGCGATAGGTTCAGTACACGTCATTGCATTTTATTACGTGCGATAGGTTCAGTACACGTCATTGTGTTTTATTACGTTGGATAGGTTTAGTACAAGTCATTGTGTTTTATTATGGGCGATAGGTTCAGTACACGTCATTGTGTTTTATTACGGGCCATAGGTTCAGTACACGTCATTGTGTTTTATTACGGGCGATAGGTTCAGTACACGTCATTGTGTTTTATTACGTGCGATAGGTTCAGTACACGTCATTGTGTTTTATTACGAGCGATAGGTTCAGTACGCGTCATTGTGTTTTATTACGGGCGATAGGTTCAGTACACGTATTGTGTTTTATTACGTGCGATAGGTTCAGTACACGTCATTGTGTTTTATTACGTGCGATAGGTTCAGTACACGTCATTGTCTTTTATTACGGGCGATAGGTTCAGTACACGTCATTGCGTTTTATTACGGGCGATAGGTTCAGTACACGTCATTGCGTTTTATTACGGGCGATAGGTTCAGTACACGTCATTGCATTTTATTACGGGCGATAGGTTCAGTACACGTCATTGTGTTTTATTACAGGCGATAGGTTCAGTACACGTCATTGTGTTTTATTACGGGCGATAGGTTTAGTACACGTCATTGTGTTTTATTATGGGCGATAGGTTCAGTACACGTCATTGTGTTTTATTATGGGCGATAGGTTCAGTACACGTCATTGTGTTTTATTATGGGCGATAGGTTCAGTACACGTCATTGCATTTTATTACGGGCAATAGGTTCAGTACACGTCATTGCGTTTTATTACGGGCAATAGGTTCAGTACACGTCATTGCGTTTTATTACGGGCAATAGGTTCAGTACACGTCATTGCGTTTTATTACGGGCGATAGGTTTAGTACACGTCATTGCGTTTTATTACGGGCGATAGGTTTAGTACACGTCATTGCATTATATTACGGGCAATAGGTTTAGTACATGTCGTTGCATTTTATTAC
Organism: Oncorhynchus tshawytscha; assembly: GCF_018296145.1. Lineage (NCBI taxonomy): Eukaryota > Metazoa > Chordata > Actinopteri > Salmoniformes > Salmonidae > Oncorhynchus > Oncorhynchus tshawytscha. The sequence goes on along the minus strand of NC_056450.1, from coordinate 19,700,589 downwards.
GTGCGATAGCTTTAGTACACGTCATTGCATTTTGTATTAGAATGTAGCTGGTCCTCCTTAAAGTCTTGTAGATCGATGCATTGCGCTCTTTTTGTCTATAAAGCTTTCTTGCATAAACTTGTGCCACCCTTTACCTCATTGTTAACCTATACTGTAGATGTACGGGCTACCGGACCCAGGCTCAAGGATGGCTAACTCTGGAGAGCCCTTCGATCTCCACTGAGTTGGGTAGATCTGGTTTTAGTTTTTTTGTACCTTACATGTGGAATGATCTACAATGCACTTTAAAATGAGAGGGAGGAATTTAAGCCTTCTAGGGCATTTCAAACGGTTTTTAGGGGGCTTTTTTTTACTGAAGAATGTGTCTGCTTTTTATGATTGTGTTTTGCTTTTTGTGCATTGTTGTGTATAATAACATGTGTTTTGTAATGTAAATGAATGTGTAGTTGAATGTGTTTATTGATTTGAATGTGTATTGTGGTGCTATACAGGGCTTATCTGGCTGGAAAAGAGACCTTGGTCTCAGCATTGACTCCCTGTCAAAATAAAGATTCATATATTTATTATCTGTAGAGTGGAAAATGCAATAGAAACATTAAAAGTAAATGTTTTTTATTTGGTACATGAAATCTTAAGCCCAAACTCACGGCTTTTTATCCACAACAAAGTCAGCCTGGTGGAAATACTCTTCTGGTGGAGAAAGTGTGCTTCCACCAGACTGACGTTGTGTTGTTGCGGATAAAAAGCTGTGCGCTTACACATACGTTTTCATGAACCAAATGAAAGACCTTTACGTGAAAATCTGTCACAAATTAGATGGAAATCTTGCTACAGAGAAAGTAATTTTTTAAAGAAAGCATAAAGTGTTTATTCATATTATTACAAACTCTTGACATTACACTCCTGGTTGCATATTTATTTAAGCAATGTTAGACCTGTGCCTTTCATTCAGACACCTGGGATGAAAGCGCTATGATGAAATTGTCACCCCACATTAGATCCCCCACCGTGTGTGTAGCTCTCGCTGTGGTATAGCACAAAGTCAAGCCGCAGGGGAGAGAGTGAGAGTAAGAGGGAGTAGGTGATATTGATCATAATAAGCATGGCAAATGACCTCCCAATTATTTTTTAGACGGGAGCCATATGACTTGGGAGGAAGCAGGCCTTTTCCATGAATGAGCAATAAGTGGGGCTCTGTGAGCACATCCGCAACCAGCGGTACTCTGGTGTCCAGGGCCCCCCGACGTACTGAGTGATTGAATTGTATTTCTGATGGAGCAATCCTCGACATCTTTAACTTAAAAGCAGAGCGCCATAAAACAAAACAAATTCCAACACGCCGAGCCCTCGTGATTAATGTAATTTAATATCCTTATGCAGGCCGAAATGTTGTATTCCCGAGTGACCATGAGGCATGTCTGATTGACAGTGATCAAGAAAGTAGGGGTGTTAACCCCAATGTCATTGTCAATCTGCATATCCGTTATATCGCAACTGTGTAATTTTCCCACTGATGTATCGGCTAAATGATTCCTCCTCTCCTAGTTGAAATGGTGTGGTTGAAGATCAAGACGTTAAATGTATGAATACTTTGGGGTCTACATGAAACGCACAACATTAATATCTAGTCACTTAAGCAAGAAAACACCACGTGCACATTGATTAAAGCACACAATAAGAGCATACAATACACTAGTGCTGGCATTCCATGTTTGTCATAATATACTGGTTACGCTGGTCATGAAATGTCATGCTCTCCTCTGAAAGTCCCAAAGGTATATAATGAAAACTGTACATCAAGACAGAACATAACCAAAGGCCATTGTTGTTTCAGGAGCAGAAGAATTGCCTTCCCGAAGTATGTCTTGTACTTTACTGTACCTTATTGTATTGGTAGTGGGCTTGTTTTTGCTTCCACAGTTGCTTGAGAGCAGAGCTACTTCTTTTTGTCTTGCATGTGACAGGCTTTTTCTCACATTCTGATGCCTCTAGCTCACCCTCTCTGTTAATTCCAGCAGGCCTTAAATAGGTTTCAAACCTCTCCTCCAGGGTGCGCTCTCCACCTCCCTGTCCCACCCTTACTTTTTAACACATTATTCTGATGAGTGACGGAAGATATCTAAAAACCTGACAGATTTGGACAGACTGAGTTTAATTGCAGTTTACTAACGTCACATATCCGTCTATCCGTCAGCACAGGCTAAAAAGGCGTCCTCTTAAGGGCATGGAGTGACTCGTGAAGTCAAGGAACAACTGGCAACCTGTACATTTGAAAGCCATATTTTTCAGAATTCCTAAACTGTTGCCATAGCAATGCTTTTTATAGCCTGTGTCGAAACTCATTAAGATGCTTGAGTGGTGAATTTGGGGAATTTAAATATATTCAGAGGTTTTTTTTGTTACATTTTTTGTAGTCTAAAAACACATTACATCTTGGTTGGTGAGGAACTCAAGTAGGCATTTGAGAAATGTATGTGTGAATGTGAAATGTGTGCGTGTATGAGTAGTGCTGACTGTGTGAGGTCACACCGCCATTTTAGTGCCTCAGGTCATTAAATGTAAACGAGTGCTCCACAGAAGACATTTGGGAGAGGCCTGCATTTTTATTTCAATCATAAATTGTCAGAAGCAAACTACCTGTCAGGACAAGAATAGTATTTTTTCATATTTGTCAACTATTTCCATACTGAGTAAGTGCATCTGAGACCAAGAAGAACTGCAACCCGGTTTCAGAAATGCCTTTGCTTTCCTGGGTCAGCGGTATTTATGGTGCTTCTTGAGTTGGTTGTGTTATGATGCGACGGGTTGTGAGTTCCCGTCCCTGTTGGAGAGAAATTTCCACTCTATCACGTTTCTGACTACGGCTTTACAATATGTATGTTTCATCTATACCTCACCAAACTCTCATATCAAATATCTAAAGAAGAATCCAGTTTAGTCTTTTTTAAATTGTAAACTTAAAAATTATTATTTAAAATTATAAATTATAATACACATAACTAGGGAGAGAGCAGCACCTCAGTCCTGGTCAGCACAGTCATCATCCAGCTATAAGCTGCTATGCCAAAATGTAACTCCTTCTCTGTATCCTCACTTGAGCTCAAATCAAATACAGTTTGACAAGTTGTTGAATACTGCCAATTATCAAGTCCCTGAATCATGTCAGCTTGAAAAGAGACTAACATCTCACTGAGTTTATTCACCATAATGTGTACGTGTATGTATTTGTCAATTTCCTCCACAGTGTGCAATTTGTTTTCACGCAATCATTGCCAGAAAAAGATTAATCACGAATAATGCATGATGCCATCTTTAAAATTAACCCCTCAGTGCTTGATTTTGTACAGTTATATTTTTCCTTACCTCCCCATCCATAATACCCCCCTCTTTTATCCATTGCCTTTTTAAATGATTCAAACGGTTGCGATAATCAAATGGAATGGATCCCATGGTTTCTGTATCATCTCTAATTCCTCCTGTTCATCGTCATCACACATCCGGCTGTCCTGAATTGTATCTGTGAGGCCTCCTCTCCAGAGTGTCTTTATAGCAGCCTTAAGGAGGACGCAGTGCTTCTGGCCAAGAAAACACAGAGAGAGCAGTGGAACCAACTGATTCCCGCTGGCAGACAACGAGAGGCAAGCAGGCAAGCAGGCAGCCACTAGAGGTTTGCAATATACTGTATGGGGGCTGCTGAGGGGATTCCCCCCCTCCATTACAACCACCCCTCAGCATTGCCGCATTTTCTGCTTGCGTCAAATAAGCCAGCTTGAACTGCTTAATTATATTATGTAAGCCGTGAGATCAAGGAGCATATTGAGAGCTTCCTCTTAAGCGCATCAACGTGTGTGAGTCTGTGTGTATGTTTGTGTTGGGGGTGGTGGTGTAAAGAATGAGCAGTGGCCCTAGTTCTTGAGCACTTCATCTTATTATTTTCTTTCAACCGCCTCCAGACGGGGGCGTGCCAATCTCCCCTGATCAAACTCCCCTGATCTCTCCGAGAGAGAGCTTACTGGGGCTCAGTGTCTGCTCTGAGAGAGCGCCTCAGATGGAATGTTTACTATTTGATAACATGTCACATCAGGATCAAATTGTTGACAGGCACTTCCTACAGTTGTGTGAACAGGTTAGAATGGGAGTAAGCCTCAACAACCCATCACAAGCAAGCTTGACAAAACACGGACAGAAGATGCTTGCTGGCACCAGTTTTGCAGCTTAGAAGGAGGAAATTTGTTTTTTTGGGGGCACATTGTAGAGGATAATGTTTTTTTAATAAAAACCTTCACGGGATGAGTAACATCCTTGAGTGGCTGACATGACACCCTGAATCATTTCGAAACTATTTTGTGGTTCCCAAGGGTAGACCAAAAAACTGGTGATGTGCTGAGTAAAAAAAAGATTGACAACGTGTCGGTTTAGTGCTGCAAGAATTTTACCTTCCCATTTAGCACTTTTCAAACAGTGGAATGTAAGGATTTGTTCTTGTTCAGCTTGAAACAACGTGGCTCTGCAACAGTAAGCCAACTTTGAACGGTCTGCAGTTTCCATTTGAAAACAACACAATGATCGAAAGAACGAACAGGCATTCTATTGGAGTAAAACTAAGGTGCACTTAGGCTTGGAAAATAGCAACATTTTACATAACTGGACTGCTATTTTCACAAGCTGGCGCACTATTAATTAACATTGGACAACAGTAAAGGTACATAATAAAACAAAACATTGGATGCATTGGGCCAAATAAACCAAATTGGATTAGACCACAAAACCAAATTGGTCATCAGTTTTTATTTTAACCTTCATCTAACTAGGCAAGTCAGTTAAGAACAATTCTTATTTTCAATGACAGCCTACCAGGGAACAGTTAACCTTTGTTAACCTTGGGCCTCCCGGGTGGCGCAGTGGTTAAGGGCGCTGTACTGCAACGCCAGCTGTGCCATCAGAGACTCTTGGTTCGCGCCCAGGCTCTGTCGTAACTGGCCGCGACCGGGAGGTCCATGGGGCGACGCACAATTGGCCTAGCGTCGTCCGGGTTAGGGAGGGCTTGGTCAGTAGGGATGCCATTGTCTCATCGCGCACCAGCAACTCCTGTGGCGAGCTGGGCGCAGTGCGCGCTAGCCAAGTTTGCCAGGTGCACAGTGTTTCCTCTGGCGCATTGGTGCAGGTGGCTTCCGGGTTGGATACACGCTGTGTTAAGAAGCAGTGCGGCTAGGTTGGGTTGTGTATCGGAGGACGCATGACTTTCAATCTTCGTCTCTCCCGAGCCCGTACGGGATAGTAGCTACTACAACAATTGAAATTGAAATTGGGGAGAAAAAGGGGGTAATATAAAAAAATATTTACAAAAAACCTTTGTTAACCTTGTTCAGAACGGCAGATTTCTACCTTGTCAGCGCAGGGATTCGATCCAGCAACCTTTTGGTTACTAGCTCTAACCACTAGGCTACCTGCCGTGAGTGTCACATAAATGTGTCAAATAAATTAATGTACTTACTCATAAGTGATATACAGACTCTATTATTTTTAATCAAGATACCTTTATTCATGTAGTTTACTAATTTATTTTTCCCTATGACAGTGTAAAGTAACACCATAACCTGTCCCGTAGATGGCAAGGAGTAGGCCTGGATTCTATGATTTTGATATTGAGGTATCTGGTCCAGAATGCTGCTATTCGGTTATTTTCTGAAGAAAGAAAAAAACTGCCTTACCGATCTGATCCTGTATTTCAAAAAAGAGGATTACAGAATCCGGATCATTCTGATCCAGATTAAGCGTTTTGATAAACTGAGCCGCACAGGCATGTGCTCTTGAAGTCAGCTCTCAGCAATTTGCTGTGATTGGGTTGTGGTTAACAGGCGGTGAAGAAACCTTAATGCACTTCTTCCAGTCTGTAGTAGTGAGAACTTCAGTCACATTTCGACACCTCTTAAAGAGCTCTTAGGGGTACATTAAACACGCTGCTAGCAGTGGCACAAAAGACCCCCTGACATTTCTTCGTTTTCACACTTGGCTAGATCATACATTTGGCAGGGTTGAATTAAGTTTAATCCTACTGCATAGAAGTGCACTTTGATCAAGTTTCATTATCAGTGATCTACAAAGTCTGAAGGAATATTCCAAAGGTATAAGAATTAAGTTTACTGTTATAAAATCAGTTAAAGGATTTGATAGTTCATTGACAGTATGGCAGTGTGCTGAAAAACCAATACTTTTATGCTACATAGGCTATTCCTTTTGGTACACTTAAATTATGCCTTATGCATTGTAAAACCCTTGCATCAAAATTATAAACCCCTTTACAATTTTAAACACAAGGTCATTTAAACAACCCAAATCACATATATGCAGTACACTGGGCTCAAACTGAATTTGAAAGTAGCTGATTAATGTCACGCCCTGGTCTAAGTATTTTGTGTTTTTCTTCATGTATTGGGTCAGGCCAGGGTGTGGCATGGGGTTTTTGTATTGTGGTGTGTTTTGTCTTGGGGTTTTGGTGTGTGTGTATTGGGATTGTAGCTAGTGGGGTTATCTAGCAAGGTCTATGGCTGTCTGGAGTGGTTCTCAATCAGAGGCAGGTGTTTATCGTTGTCTCTGATTGGGAACCATATTTAGGCAGCCATATTCTTTGAGTTTGTCGTGGGTGATTGTCCTTAGTGTCTTTGTTCCTGTCGCTGTGTTAGTTGACACAAGTATAGGCTGTTTCCGTTTTCATTACGTTTATTGTTTTGTAGTGTTTTGTGTTAATTCGTGTTTACGTTGTTCATTAAACATGGATCGCAATCTACACGCTGCAGTTTGGTCCGACTCTCCTTCACCACACCTAGAGAACCGTAACAGAATCACCCACCACAACCGGACCAAGCAGCGTGTCAACAGGCAGGAGCCGCAGGAGAGGCAACAGAGGCAGCAGCAGCAGGAGCAGCAGCAACTACAGTGGGAGAGACTGCACTACTTGGAGAAATGGACTTGGGAGGAGATTCTGGACGGGAAAGGACCCTGGGAACAGCCTGGAGATTATGGTCGCCCCAAAGCCGAGCTGGAGGCAGCAAAAGCAGAGAGGCGGCATTATGAGGAGCTAGCACGGCAGAGCGGATGGAAGCCTGAGAGTCAGCCCCAAAAATTTCTTGGGGGGGGGGCTCAGGGAGAGTGTGGCAGAGTCAGGAGTCAGACCTGAGCCAACTCTCCCTGTTTATCGTGAGGAGCCAAGGAGGAGACCAGAACCAGAGCCGGTATTGGAGGTGAGCGAAACAGAGACTGTGAAGGAGTTAATGGGGAAATTGGAGGAGAGAGAAATGAGGGAGTTGCTGTGTTGGTGTTTTTTGCATGGAATTCGCCCGACGGAACGTGTCGGGGATTTGATGGCACCTGGGTTAGCGCTCCATACTCGTCCTGAGGTGCGTGTTAGTCGGCTGGTGAAGTTGGTGCCAGCCTCACGCACCAGGCCTCCTGTGCACATCCCTAGCCTTGCACGTCCTGTGCCAGCACTGCTCTCAAGATCTCCAGTACGCCTTCACGGTCTAGCCCATCCTGTGCCACCTCCACACTCCAGCCCTCCGGTAGCAGCTCCCCGCACCAGGCTTCCTGTGGGTGTTCTCGGTTCAGTACCACCAGTACCAGTACCACACATCAGGCCTACAGTGCACCTCGCCTCTCCAGCGCTGCCGGAGCCTTTCTCCTCTACAGCGCTACTGGAGTCTCCCGCCTGTTCAGCGCAGCCAGAGCCTCTCTCCTCTCCTGCGCTGCCGGAGTCTCCCGCCTGTTCAGCGCAGCCAGAGCTGCCAGCCCGCATGGAGCAGCCAGAGATGCCAGTCTGCATGGAGCAGCCAGAGCTGTCAGTCTGCAAGGAGCTGTCAGTCTGCATGGAGCAGCCTGAGCTGTCAGTCTGCATGGAGCAGCCAGAGCTGTCAGTCTGCATGGAGCAGCCAGAGCTGTCAGTCTGCATGGAGCAGCCAGAGCCGCCAGTCAGCGTGGAGCAGCCAGAGCCGCCAGTCAGCGTGGGGCAGCCAGATCTTTCAGTCTGCCAGGATCCCCCAGTCAGCCAGACTCTTCCAGATCTGCCAGTCAGCCAGACTCTTCCAGATCCGCCAGTCAGCCAGACTCTTCCAGATCCGCCAGTCAGCCAGACTCTTCCAGATCTGCCAGTCAGCCAGACTCTTCCAGATCTGCCAGTCAGCCACTCTTCCAGATCTGCCAGTCAACCAGACTCTTCCAGATCTGCCAGTCAACCAGAGCTGTCAGACTCTTCCAGATCTGCCAGTCAACCAGACTCTTCCAGATCTGCCAGTCAACCAGACTCTTCAAGATCTGCCAGTCAAACAGACTCTTCAAGATCTGCCAGTCAACAGACTCTTCCAGATCTGCCAGTCAACCAGACTCTTCCAGATCTGCAAGGAGCTGCCAGTCAACCAGACTCTTCCAGATCTGCCAGTCAGCCAGAACTGCCAGTCGGCCAGGATCCGCCAGTCGGCCAGGATCCGCCAGTCGGCCAGGATCCGCCAGTCAGCCAGGATCTGCCAGTCAGCCAGGATCTGCTGAAACCACCAGCCAGCCAGGATCTGGTAGATCTACCTACCTGCCTGAGCTTCCTCTCACTCCTGAGCTTTCTCTCACTCCCTGCCAGCTTTCTCTCACTCCCGAGCTTTCTCCGCCAGTCACTCCCGAGCTTTCTCTCACTCCCGAGCTTTCTCTCACTCCCTGAGCTTTCTCTCTTTCTCTCACTCCCGAGCTTTCTCACAGCCCGAGCTTTCTCTCACTCCCGAGCTTTCTCTCACTCCCGAGCTTTCTCTCACTCCCGAGCTTCCCCTCAGTCCCGAGCTGCCTCAGCCCCGAGCTGTCCTTCAGTCCCGATCTGCTCCTCAGTCCAGTGGGTTTCTGGGTGAGGACTACTAGGCCATGGTCGGCGGCGAGGGTGGACTATCCAGGGACGCGAGGAGAGGGGACTAAGACATTAACTGAGTGCGTTCCACGTCCCGCGCCGGAGCCGCCACCATGGACAGACGCCCACCCGGACCCTCCCTATTGTTTTGAGGTGCGTTCGGGTGTCCGCACCTTAGGGGGGGGGGGGTTCTGTCACGCCCTGGTCTAAGTATTTTGTGTTTTTCTTCATGTATTGGGTCAGGCCAGGGTGTGGCATGGGGTTTTTGTATTGTGGTGTGTTTTGTCTTGGGGTTTTGGTGTGTGTGTATTGGGATTGTAGCTAGTGGGGTTATCTAGCAAGGTCTATGGCTGTCTGGAGTGGTTCTCAATCAGAGGCAGGTGTTTATCGTTGTCTCTGATTGGGAACCATATTTAGGCAGCCATATTCTTTGAGTTTGTCGTGGGTGATTGTCCTTAGTGTCTTTGTTCCTGTTGCTGTGTTAGTTGACACAAGTATAGGCTGTTTCGGTTTTCGTTACGTTTATTGTTTTGTAGTGTTTTGTGTTCATTCGTGTTTACGTTGTTCATTAAACATGGATCGCAATCTACACGCTGCAGTTTGGTCCGACTCTCCTTCACCACACCTAGAGAACCGTAACAATTAAGCTTGTCTGGTGCAATGGAATAGTCCCAAAAATGCAAACCCCGCCCATTTGGCATTGTAGGGGAGTGGCAGGCTTAAGCAAGTGCTCATCCCAGGTCTGACGCAGTAAGGGTCAAATTTGTTATTGTTTTCATAATTGCCACGGTGTTCATTTACAGTAGCAGACAAAACTGTTCTGGAAGAAAATGTGTGATGTGAGGAAAATGCAGGCTGTTTAAAAATAAACGCAAGTAATGGTTGATGTATTCACAGGAACTGTGGGTCCTACAAGTTGGCTGCACAATAATTACATCTCCCGGGGATCACAAGGAAAACGTTTTTTAAATGAAAAGCCGGCAAGGCAAGAGTTACATTGGGTGTTGCGGGTCTCCCTTTCTCTCGAAAACACAGAATAATTGCAATATCTCTCCAGCATACAGACAGATCATGTGGAACCACTTGTCATGTTGTGTTCCTGCTGCCATGTGTTGTGTTTTCTGGGGTTGGGGGGTAATGGAATTAAATGTTTCTATTCACACTCCTAGAGGGTAAGGCATTCAACCCCAACCGAATGAAAACATTAAGCTGGCAGAAACCTTGGTAGGTCTACCACCTCAAGGATTTGCTAAAGTTAGTCGTCATGGTAGCGGAATCAACCACTGTGTATTTGCTCTACAGAGGGCAGTCAAATAAGTTGTAGAGAATCGCAGAATTGTAATTGTTCGCTGTTTCAACACAAGGAAGGACACAAGCTGTAGTTATGGGCAAGTATTCACAAAGCATCTCAGAATAGGAAGGTTGATCTAGGATCAGTCCCCCCCTGCTTATCATTTTGATTTAAAAGGAAAAAGCACTCCTACTCTGAGACACTTTGTGATTACAGGCCCAACATGATGCCGGAGAGAGGAGAAGTGCCTGAAAATGAAAGGTTTGCTGATCTTACTTTGAATGTGTAACGGTGGTTGGTAACCTTCAATCTGGCTGTATCAAGAGGATTATAAAAGCTTTATGGGACAATCATCAACATTTGAAATGCATTTTCAAAAGACATACAGTGGGGAGAACAAGTATTTGATACACTACCGGTTTTGCAGGTTTTCCTACTTACAAAGCATGTAGAGGTCTGTAATTTTTTATCATAGGTACACTTCTACTGTGAGAGACGGAATCTAAAACAAAAATCCAGAAAATCACATTGTATGATTTTTAAGTAATTCATTTGCATCAACAATTAATTTATGTTTAACCAACTTGGAATAGATGTTGAATTGACGTCTGTGCCCAATGGGTTATGAAGTTGTACTGAATATAGCCCGAGAGGAGGAGGTTTGACTCCATTTCTGTGTTCCATTGTGCTTTTATGTCACTCTCTACCTGAGGAAATACCACTATGTATTGTAAAATATATATGTTTTTAAACAAATTGTGTTGGCCGTGCACACAGTCCTATGACTGATAACTTGATTTGCATTTAAATTAAACAATATTGACCAAAACATTTGGCTGATGAGGTTTCTCAGCAGTGAGTGTATTGTGTAATTTACCGTGGCCTTTGAAATGTTTGACTTATAAGTATATTGATTGGTTCACTCACATGTTTGAGGTAATTGCTTGATTTTACAATGTTACATTCATGGGCCCATGTTCACTGAGTTGGTGTTTGCAAGGTAGGACAGACACTACATTGTTTATCTAGTATTTATTTTGTCTATTATGTATTGGACCCTTGGTAACAATTTAAGCTGCTCTTACAATAGTGTAGTTGTACTGTAGTTACTCTTGTAGCAATATTGTATTAAATCCTTACGTCTATTGACCCCCAGTGCATCAATCTAAGTAACAGAAAACAATAAATCTGCATTCAAATCCATCAGTTTAAGCTAGAGATATCTGCATGAGCTGCGTCTCAATCCACCACATCCCGAAAATCGGAATTCTCACGACCTACAAACTACATACGACTATATGTAAAGATGAGACTCTCACAGACACGATGGTGTTCTCAGTTTTGCTCTACAACCACCACAAGCGCCACGGGACTCGTCCGAAGTTGGCACCACCGATGTGCCAGCTTCTGGCTGTAGCATCTAAACTGTTTAGGCTACAAACCTTTCCACTATGGAAATGGGAGATTCTCCATTTTACTCAACAACCCCCGCAAGTGTCACAGGATTCGTCTGAATGTAACCAGTACTGGTTAAAAAATGTTTTATGGAAGTATGGAGGTAGTTCTTTGCCAACAAAAAAAAGGCATTAAATATGTGTCCAAAAAACTTTCTTATCTCTCCTTGATATAGAAGAGACACTTCAAAATCGTATTCCTTATGATTTATTTTTTGATTGAATAACACATAAAAGTCTAAACAGACACTGTGTTTCTATGGGCATTGGTAGTAAACAGCACAATTCTATATTTTATTTTGATACCTACAGGGGTTTTAAAAATCCTAAATCAAATAGCAAAATGATCCATGCTGTGACCATCTTAAAATAATTCCATATGTTAGCTTAGTAGCTTGAAATGGTAATTCAATCACATTAATGAATAAAAACTGATTGTTGCTATTTGAATACACCCACACATGAATTGAACTAAAAGCATTTATTCAACAGGACGAACTCTGGGAATTATCTCGCCGAATTTCAGGAAACAATTCACATTTACTTTAAATAGGTTACCTTCCCCTTCGTCATAACGCAATTAGGGTTTTAAACAAAGACCCTTGACCTGTACGTACAGTACATACAGTCCATGCAGTCATTTTTTTAATGATCAGACAGCCACAAACAGCCCTCCACCATTTCCTCAAGGCCTTCATCTCAACGCCCAATTCATTACATTTCATTTTAATGCACAAAAATAAAATTCACCCAGGTTTTTAAAAGGGCCAATTAGGGGTTTCCAACGTGCTTATGAAGTCATTTCTGTGGTTACTACTGATGAGTTATGAAGTAATTTCTGTGGTTACTACTGATGAGTTATGAAGTCATTTCTGTGGTTTACTACTGATGAGTTATGAAGTCATTTCTGTGGTTTACTACTGATGAGTTATGAAGTCATTTCTGTGGTTACTACTGATGAGTTATGAAGTCATTTCTGTGGTTTACTACTGATGAGTTATGAAGTCATTTCTGTGGTTACTACTGATGAGTTATGAAGTCATTTCTGTGGTTACTACTGATGAGTTATGAAGTCATTTCTGTGGTTACTACTGATGAGTTATGAAGTCATTTCTGTGGTTTACTACTGATGAGTGTCCGGGGAAGTCTCCTTCCATCAGTTAAGATGAGTTTGTTAGCCACAGACCTGAGCGGGTTGGCAGAATGCGCTGGGACAGGCTTTATTCTCTGCGCCGTTTCTTTTTGTTTTTCCTCGCCATCCCACACTTAATTGGCCATTATCTATCGGTAAGCCCTCCTATCCCGGCTTAAACCTCAAGTAGCAGCCACTTCCAGCTTCAACAGACAGGTGTAAGACAGCTTTAAAGGGAAAATCAATTCAAAAACTCTCTTTTGGTATTTTTTTCATTACTCCACTGTTGATACAGTCACAAAATGTTTTGCATGTCAGAAGGCACGTTTGCAAGATATTGGACTTTCAAGAAGTAAAATGTCACCAGCCATATCATCACGATGATCTGGCCGGTGACCATTTTGTTTGTCTATTTTGAGTTACTGTCCAGCTAAAAAAAATAAAACAGTAAGCCTAAACCTGACATCTCTGGATTTTCCACCCAGAGCTGAACTGCTAGCTTGTCTTGTTGTTTTCCTCCAAAGTATCCAGCAGGCCCTTATCCAGACATACAAAAGTTAGCAGCACCTGCAAATGAGACTATGTCTGTGGACAGATCCTTACAGCTTGTACTGGGAAATGATGCTTGTTGTTGTGTAACCTCTCTCAGAGCTAAGAAGAAGGGAGACCTATCTGCAGGCTAGGTTGTCAACATGCTGACTTTTCTTGGCACAGGAAAGGTGATTTGGAACTCTCTGCACCACATGTGTTCTCCTCCACCCCTAATGGAAAAAACAGAGTCATTATTATCTAATTAGCCAGACTAATGACACGGTAGAGAAAGCCACGAGGCCAAGACATAAGTCTCCTTCATGCTGTCCTGTATCTCAGTAAGGCTGCTTGGTAGACTATGTTAGAAAAATGTTGCTTTCAAAACCTCCTCTCTAATACCACCAATTTACCATCAAATCATTCATTATACTAAATACTTACAATACTAGATTTTAGGGATGATCTGGTCTTTAAAGTCCATTTTTACTCCATTTCCTTAAATGCTTACGTAGTAATTATACCCTGAACCTAATTACTCACACATAGCAACACAAAATGGACCACTTACCGTGGAACCTTGATTTCCAGGCTTTCCTCACAATAGTTCCAATTAAGAAGACGCAAACTATACTTGAAACTGTGGTAGCGTGAGACTCTCCCAGTAGTGTGAACCAGTGCTGCACAAATGTTTTTCTACTGTTATTTTTATATTATATAGTTATCACCCAGTAACTACCGTAGAGATATAATCAAAGGGGTGCCACATGACTTGCAGATAGATACTCACCTATTGGGTTATTAACACACTTTAACAGTTCATATCTTAGTGAATGTTGTATTCTTACTACTGTATTTTGAAATGTCCTTATAATAGCCATTCAAATTCTCATGCACCAGAACTACTGTAGTTTCTATGTCTGCATCAGATTTGATTGTGCTTATTTTGGGTGCTGGAGATGGCACACACCTTAAAGCTAACTGTCAGAAGCCATTAGAGTGAATTAAAGGGTCAGTGCAAGGCTAAATGGAGGGTTAGAACTGACATGTCCTTGGTTAGCACAAGCCAATGTGTTCAAGTCAAAACAACGTCAGACACTTTAATTAGGCACGCAGTAGGCGTCCAAATGGACAGCAGCAGTAACCACCCATTCATTTGAACTACCAGGTGCTACCCTTCACCTTTAACGCTGCCCAGCAATTAACGTCATGGAGAATAAGAACAGGTTGGCAAGAACAAGAGGACCATATTATTACCGCCACTCAATATACTTGTGTAACATAGCTTTTGATGTGATCTGTTGATACTTTATACAGTTGCTTAACACAGTGGTTCCCAAACTGTGGGGCATGCCCAGGGGTCAGCAGGGTTTCCACTTTCTCTTGAAAGTTATTATAATAGTATATTTATGCTGCAGTAGTTTATGTGTCGGGGGGCTAGGGTCAGTCTGTTATATCTGGTGTATTTCACCTGTCTTATCCGGTGTCCTGTTCTCTCAGGACTACCTGCCTCAGGACTACCTGCCTGATGACTCCTTGCTGTCCCCAGTCCACCTGGCCGTGCTGCTGCTCCAGTTTCAAGTGTTCTGCCTATGGAACCCTGACCTGTTCACTGGACGTGCTACCTGTCCCAGACCTGCTGTTTTCAACTCTCTAGAGACAGCAGCACCAGTAGAGATACTCTGAATGATCGGCTATGAAAAGCCAACTGACATTTACTCCTGAGGTGCTGACCTGTTGCACCCTTGACAACCACTGTGATTACTATGATTTGACCCTGCTGGTCACCTATGAAAATTTGAACATCTTGGCCATGTTCTGTTATAATCTCCACCCGGCACAGCCAGAAGAGGACTGGCCACCCCTCATAGCCTGGTTCCTCTCTAGGTTTCTTCTTAGGTTCTGGCCTTTCTAGAGTTTTTCCTAACCACCGCGCTTCTACACCTGCATTTTAGGCTGGGTTTCTGTACAGCACTTTGAGATGTCAGCTGATGTAAGAAAGGCTTTATAAATCAATTTGATTTGATTTGATTTAATGCACAAGGTGCAATTTCGAAATTGGGTAGTGCAAACGTTAGAGAGACATTTTGTTACGGTTTTCTTCCGTCGAAAGAGAGTCGGACCAAAATGCAGCGTGGTTAATACGATACATGTTTAATGACGAATAAACACGACAATACAAAAACAACAAACGGAACGTGAAAACCTATACAGCCTATCTGGTGAAATACAAAACACTGAGACAGGAACAATCACCCACGAAACACTCAAAGAATATGGCTGAATAAGAATAAGAATATGGCCACAAGCACTGTCATGAACAGTGCTTGTGGCGCGCCAATGCTGGAAAGGGGGCCTGAGTGAAAAAGTTTGGGAACCCCTGGCTTAACCATGTGCACATCCAGGGTTATTGAACAAATATGAACTTGTGCTGTAAGGTGTGTCCCTATACTGTAAATGTAAAAGGTAATCATATGTGACCGACCGGATCGATTCGGGCTTATGTAACTAAATTTGAAATGGTATATTTTACATTGGATAAAGCAGAGCCCCGGAGCTAGACAATAGTATATCATACACTACAGTTGAGGAAGAATGGGAAAGTCATTCTGTTTTGAATTTTGATAAACTTGTAACCTCACTTTTGAGAAAATGGCCTTTGAATGTTTTGGTACACCTATTGGAAAGCTCTTCTTTGTCTATACCCATTCAACATTGTTCACACCCTTTTAAGCTTTAGCCCCATCCATCTCTTTAAGGGTTGATCCGAGCGTTCTGTCCTAACAACAGCAGTCAAGCACTCAAGCTAACTGGCTAACGTTGGCTGGCTTCCTAGCTACTTACAGATACAAATGAGCAAACAGCTCACTCTGACCATTTAACTCATCCTAACATAGCTGGTTAGGCTGTTTTTATGTTATCCAGAGCGTTGGTGACTGCAACTGTGCTGCTGGCAAGCAATTTATGCTTTTTTGACAACGTTTACTGACACCGGCCATATTCAATGGGTGTTGAGCGTTTGTAAATCTGTCAGTTATTCTGCACTCTGGCACACTCAGACGAGAGTGCTCTGAAATCGGAGTAGATAGCCAGAGCGAATTTACCAGCTACATCTATCAACAGTTGTCACAGTGACATCGTTAACATTCTATTTAAATGGTTACTTGCATAGTGGAGTCTTTTGTTAAGACATGTAGCTAGCTAGTTAATCAATGAACCATAATCCCAACTCATGACGTTACTACCCTGCATGAATCTGCAGGTAGCTAACCAACCAGGTTCAATGTTAGCTAGCTAACATTAGGCTATAACTAGCAAAGAAAATGGCTCTGAGATACGAATAATATTACTACACAGATCATACACTTAAGGTTAGCTAGCGAGCGAGCATTTTGATTAAAAAAAACAAGTTTACGCTAAAATGTCCTTACTGTGAAGTAGTGACGCGCAACTTACCGCTAGTTTCCTGAAACGAGTCACATATAGTCTTGTGATGGAAATCTCTGGTGAGAATATTCAACAATAGCCTGGGGGAGTACCATGCAGAGTACTCCCCTTTGGAGACACTGGCACCTCTCAAGGTTGAGAACCCTCTTGAGGTAATCCTTATTGCCACTGTTGCCCGCAGCGTTGATATGGACTAAAACCAGAGCTTCAAGCCTCCTAAATTACTAAATGCACTGCAAAAAGTGTTTTAGAAACACATTCAGATTGCATATAGAAGCCTAGGTGCCTAATTCCCAAGCTGGCAAATTCTAATCCACTCAAAGTTAAATGTTACTCTATAATTGCCTCATGATTATATAGCTAATGTGCAAGTTTTAGTGTTGAAATAGTCGGAGGCTTGAATCAGGTCCAAGATCCTATATTCCAAGACTTCTATAGTAGGACTTAGATCAAATAGAAGAGATGGACAAAGGATAAATAATATTTTCTGTAGAAAATGAGAAAAAGACAGCATTTACTGTTTCTGCATTAAACGGGTGCCAGAAATTGCAAGAGAAAACCCTGATGCCTCTTCACTGTTTGTTTCTATAGCAACCACATGACAAAAATGGGACAAGATGCACAAAAAGAGCAGAAACCCAAATAATAAAATAAATATAAATAAACATAAGCTTGACTGACAGCAACAGAATAATCAAGCTACTTTTCAAGGTATAATTATTTTAACAATGATAGGATTTATTTCCCCATAGAATCTAAAACAGAGAAAAAACTGCTATTTCAAACTACGACATTACACAACCCAGGAAAATAGACTCCAGGAAAATCCAGTGCAGTACTTGAGAATGTAAACAGACAAGCGGATAACCATCAAAGTGATTTCTCGAAAGGAGATCAGAACAATGTGCACCTGCTATTCATGCATTGAACCCTCTACATTCTACAGCAGTGCATCAATACGTTACAAGTATACTTGTACAAATACCTCCTAATTCTCAAAGTGTGTTTGTTAAAGAATTTTTCTTGTTCTTGCCCTCCAAGTGGAGCCATAAGCAGAATATGTGCACACTTCACTGTTTCTTTCCACAGAGCCTCACAGTAAGATACATGTACAAATCATACCTGTGTTTCAGGTTTACGGGGTTCAAGCATACCTCAAACAAAATGCTTGGTTGTGAGATATTTTGGGCAGCCATAAATTGTGTCACGTTCGTTGTAAGGAGGAGACCAATGTTCAGCGTGGTAAGCGTACATTCTTCTTTATTACAAGAACGAACACTGAACAAATTAACAAAATAACAAAACGAACTGTATCAAGCCACCATAGACATACTGTACATACTACTTAGACCTACAAAACCCCTAGACATACAAAACCCCTAGACAGTACAAAAACTAGCATACCCACCCTAGTCACACCCTGACCTAACCAAAATATAAAGAAAACAAAGATAACTAAGGTCAGGGTGTGAAAAATTGACTGATACTAGCATATAAAATAAAAAAGTATATGCTATTGCAGGTAACAAGGTATAATTCCTGAAATGTATAGAATAAAAACATGTCATTGTTATTTTTATTACATTTGTCTGTGTATCATACTCCAGTTTGCCAATTTTCAATCGAAAATAGCAGGTACATGCTCTTGGTTACCTTGAGGGTCATGTATCCCATGTATTTCCTTTATCCCACCTCAGCACATTCAGGAGCACAATCCCCTATGTTTACCTTTGATAGGCCACTCCTATTCTGAACGCCTCAGTGTTTCTAAACATACAATTCCTAATGAGACAAATTGCCAAGACCAGGATCAAGAGATCCATTACCCAACATGCACGGTTCCGCGGTGGGGCCATTGCAGTTCCCACTATTTGCCTTACTTTGGGGAGTGGGAGAGGGCGGATTAGGGCTGGGACAGAGAAGTGGCTGTGTGTCTGGTTGAGGAGAGCGAGAAGCACAGGGAAAGCTAGTACACGATCTGAAACCAAACCTCCACGGGACTCATTACAACAAAGTTTCTACACAGACAAATCAGGATAGAGACGATTTCAACTACTGTATTGTTGTGATAGCGGTACACTCCAAGATAGTTTAATATGTTGGCTGGAACATGGGGAGAGGCCCGAACACAAAGACAATGGCAAGGACAATGTTGTTCATGCAGCTATAAAGGTAGTGATATAGTGAATTTACTTGATTTAGGGACTTACATTCCTGATTTTAGTTAATTATTTAGGATAATGAAGGATGTCAAATTTCTCTCCAGTGGGCTCACATGCACTTCACTGTCCCTAATTGGTTGGTAATAAGCGTGTAATTAGTTCCCGATACACAGGCCCTATATCTTGGGGATTTTAAATATCATTCTACACGAATTCATGCGTGACAAATTAACTAATTGTTTTGGGATTTTAGGGCATCCCAAAATGCAAGATGTCACGTGTGTTATCCTGCAAATTTGACCTGAATTTTAAACAAAGTACTTTCATGGCAACATGATCTCACATCCGCTGCTTTTTATGAGCAGTTTTCTACACTCAAATACTAGAGTTGGCAGGCTCTGGATGGGCATCACAGCCTAGTCTCGGGCATATAACTATGACAGATAATAAACTAATTAGATTTAGACACTAGCATTCAGTTTAATTGCTTCAGATTGTCTCGAGTATACATTTTCATTGAAGCTGGCATAATTAATTGTGACCAATTCTTACTGATCAAACATAATTCTGTTGTATTAAATTAATTTAGTAAGGGTCCAGATTATGGGAAATAAATGCAAGTCTTACTTAAATCTCCAAAAGGACTTAGTTTTAATGAATCTCTTGACTGTTGCCAATTAATTTGATTAGATTGAAACAGAAATTACAGCTGGCAAACAATCACATGACGACAACACTATATCAGCATTCAATCAACAGCTCAATTAGGAAACAATTAGGATCGGGGCCAGGGATAGAATCGGCTTACACATCAAGGTCTATGGACTTTGTCCCCCGCTTCAATACAAATGATGACAATCAATAAGGGGAGTATCTAGTTTCCCTGAACAGGAAGTTGTACCAACTCCTTGCAATGTACCACGTTCATTTTCAGTTTCCTCAAATGGATATATTTATATTGATTTCCATTGTTATTCATGCTGTCAGATTTGGTATCCGAAGAGCCTCACATATACTTAGAACCACACCTTGGGCTCTAATCCGTATTGCAGAAGTCTAGCGCTGCAGCGTGATTGAAATTTAAAGGCAATGTTCCCACTGTAGCGGAGACTACATTCACCGTAAACGCTGCATATATCGGCTCAATGGGAAATGACCTTTACTTTTCAGCAATACATATTCAATAGAGCCTCTTGAGTTTGAGCTCTAAGGAATTCCATTACTAGAGTGATAATGGTGGATCCAAATATTTTCAATAGAGCTGTACTATTTAAAAAAAAGTCTTTGCCTGAATTTGCCTCTTGTTCCCCTGAAAACTGTAAGTGGGGTTTCCTTTGTACACGTTGATTGAAAGGAACTTGAAAAAGCCTCACTCTTGTTCCTTCTGTGAAAGTACAACTATTGGGCCTACGTCCGCCTTTGTAAACAGCAGTACGTTTTTCCAACAGCTATGTCCCAAGAAACAGCTGTCATCATTCCACTTTTAATAGCTAAACTAGTCTTGTTTATGAAGTTTTCTCAAATAAAATGCAACACAATTTGCATTCTAGGAGAAAGTGCTTGGCTCTTTAAATTTCAGCCCAGGCCCCAGGGCTGCCCTGGATCCAAGACAGCTTCTTTCAGTTTGAAGGAAGAGCACTTCTGACATCTGGAATGTTTAAGCAGTCACCAGCGAGAAGCACTTTTTAAGAAAAACAAGATGGCTCTGAGACGGCAACGGTTGGCAATACTTGAGCGCAGCTGCGGATGTCATCAGACTTTGCTTTTGGGTTGGAAAAAAGAGCACACATCATCGTTTCTGACAGTCTTGAAAGATTACTGACATGTGCATGTTCTGCCCACGAAGAGACTGGGCCTTGGAGACACAAGTCCCATCAGCAACACTCCGATTGAGTGGCACTCACAAGAACTCCCTGAGGACAACAACTTCAAATAGAAGAGAAATTAGAGGAGACCAACTCCATTTGAAGACAAACAAATTGTGAGATATCTAGGATATGCTGCTGGTATTATACCGATTAGGATCAAACCCATAGATATCTCACGATTTGGTTGTCTTCAAATGGAGTTGGTCTCCTCTAATTTCTCATCTATTTGAGTCACCATCAGTGGACTTTTCCAGAACCTTTGACAAGTTCCAGTACCCTTCTTTGAGTCTGGCTTGAGAGATTCTTCTAATGGAATGTCCTTCTCCTATAGACCTGCATTCCAGTCAGACAAACCAGCCTGTCTTTGTCTGTCATTGTCAGCTGAACTGAACTAAAATAAAGATCGCAACCCCTTCTCCTGATTCCAACCATCAAATTAATTTCTATCTATTAGAGATGTGCATAAGAAAGTAGGCTCACGTGGCACGTTTCAAAGCCACAGAGACAACGGAACATTACGGTATACGTCATATATTATTTCAGTATAGCCTGAGTCCACATATACTGTATATAGCACAACATGGAGAGTAGATGCGGAGAGGTGAAGAGAAGAAAGGAGAGGAAAAGAGAATGACCAAGGAGAGGAAGACAGACCGAGGTGTGGTGTGGCATGTAACAGTGCCACAGTACCTGCCGTAATTAGGGGACAGGTGTGCTGGCGGAGCCCATCCATCCAAAGACAAGTGACCCACACTAGGGCCTCCTTCCAGCTCCTTAGCATAGCTCTGGGAGCCTCTGGGTCCCCTGCCATGGCTATCACAGCCTGGCAGTGTGGATGAACAAATGGGCCGAGTCAGGACGAAGTGGATACTCTGCTGCAGATATGTGACACTATTGCCAGCAGCATATCACCCTGCATCCCACTGCTGGCTTGCTTCTGAAGCTAAGCAGTGTTGGTCCTGGTCAGTCCCTAGACGGGAGGCCAGATGCTGCTGGAAGCGGTGTTGGAGGGCCAGTAGGAGGCACCCTTTCCTCTGGTCTAAAAAAATATCCCAATGCCCCAGGGCCCTGTGTAGGGTGCTGTCTTTCAGATGGAACATTAAACGAGAGTCCTGAATCTCTGTGGTCACTAAAGATCCCATGGCACTTATCGTAAGAGTAGTGGTGTTAACCCTGGTGTCCTGGATAAATTCCCAATCTGGCCCACATACCATCGCGGTCACCTAATCATCCCCAGCTTACAATTGGCTCATTCATCTATGATTCAGGCTTCACCACATAGCACTCTGCACTCACAGCATAGGCAGAGCCATTGAGCAGTCCAGCAGCTGTTTCGACACGCGATGAGAGCGAATGCAAATTGTAGAGAGATTTAAATTATAAATGGAATATTGTTGTTTTTGGAGGGTGGTGCTGTTGCTTATTTTGTGTTGCTACTCAGCTATGATCTTTCATCTTGGTAGTGTCTGGCCTGTAGTGTCTGCGTGAAACGCTCTGGCTTTTGCCTTTTGTTAATGCCCCTGACATTTTTCTCTAGCATGCATTTTTACGAGAATATCTGGACATTAGCATGTAGCACTCGATGTGCTGTGCAGCTGTGCAACTGTGCGATGCTATGTTTTTACCACGGGAGGTTTGATATAGCTATGACTCCAGAGGATTGTTAGAGTGCCAGAGAAGAGCAAGGACAAAAAGCAACGATGACAGAGAATGTTAAATGTTCTATTTGAGGGTGTGCTAAATAGAATTAGGAATTAGAGTACTCGACTGGACATAAACCTTCTTTTGATGGGATAAAGATCAGGCATTTTGGTCAGGGAGTTGGTCAACCATGTTTTGACAGTGCTGTGATAAGATATTGTGTAAAATAATGAATTTGAAGAATTTATCTGCACCGTGTGTTTGCTATCTAGCTAGCCAGCCAGCCCATTTTAGAGAAATTATTCCATTAATTATTCAAATTAACTGCCAATATGCCAACATTCCATTCAAACAATGCAGTCAATCCATGGCCCTTCATTGGCTGAAATCAGTTGATTGGACTTAAACAAGTTGTAAATGCAACAAGTACTGATATTGTATCATATAATAGCACTCACAACTTTCCAAGAAGATTTAGACATGTATGTTTTGTTTACATATATTTTAGAGGCTATTTAAGGAGAAAATTAGTATAAAACCTGTATAAACTGTATTTATAATTATGTGACATTATTTAATTGTATTACACAATTGTATTACATCCAGAGTGAAGAGAGAGAGGGAGAGCACTTAATTGTGTGGTGAGCACTACCAGCCGCGCCGTTCTTCCCTCAAGTCATTATGTAACTCTATCAGGACACCATTATTCTCCATTCACCTTGCTTCTCCCATTTATACAATCTCAGAAAAAAATATATTTGAGCTTTTATCAGCCCTGTGCTTTTCTACAATCCTGGATGCTCCGTCGCCTAGGCAACCAAATTCCCCACCACCAGTATTAATGCCTCAAGCTGGAACTGTTACAATATTACTTCACTTATATTCTTTATTTCCTTTTTAAAAATTAATATACCAAAAGTGTTTTCCTGCATGTGCAGTGCACAATGCTGTGACAATGTGACATATTAGACTGTTTTATTTCATTAATGAGTGATATTGTTCTAATGTTACAATAATAATAATAATAGATGTATTTTATATAGCGCTTTTCATTACAAGTAGAATCTCAAAGTCGCTTTAAAAAGAAAGTAAAATGTAGGGATCTGGATGTGGGCAACCTAGACAGAACAGAGTAGATAGGGACAACTTTGTTCATAAGTAAAGTCATAGGTAACATCCTAATGCTTCCACACTCCCATGCTTTAATTAAGGCCGTACCCTGACAATCTGGTGGTCCCCAGAGACTAGGCAGGAAAACAACAAGCTATAACAACACCACATGGCCTCTACCAAAGCCCCAAAGCCATCAGGACAACATGCACTCACAGAGAAGAACGTTATTTTGAAAGTGTAGCTTAAAATGGCTTCTGACAAGATAAGATTAGTTCTACAAGTGGGAAGTAAGTTGTGCATTGCCGTTGAATCGGCTAAAGTGCCTTTGCTTGTGAAGAAGTCCCAGGAAAGCTGTGCATTTGAAGAGGGGACATATTTGAGATATCCAGCCATATGTCGCTGTTGTCACAAGGTATCAAATGGGATTAATTTGATAAGCCTCACCTGCAAAATTGTTTTTTTTTTTGTGGGAAATGAAGGTGTTAGTAGAATGCTTGACAGCACAATGCACTATAAAAAATACATATATAAAAAAAAGAAATGTTGCACTATATGAAAATCCTTGTCTTTTAAGTACATTTTTTCAAATGATCGATTCTGACACTGGCAGTTCAGTTGCCGGGATATCATTCTATGAGGTAATATTGTTTTGGCTGGAAGTAGAAAAATAGTTTGATAACGTCTTGCTCAATAACAGGCATACAGTATCATTACCAATTCCTGGCAGATGAGCAATCAATACAGGTACTGTAGTACTGCTTGAGTTCATTTGATTATTTGGTGTGAGTCCACAGTCAAGAGTCTACGGGGACATTTTTAAAATCATCATCCTCACTTTGGCCTTGATACACTGACTCCCCACTCAGCTCAGCTCAAGGACTCTTCCAAACCGTAATCTGACACTTTCATGAAGCTTTGGATCATTGTGGACAGTCCTGTCAGTTTAGCGATACCTCTGGAAAACAAAGTTCTTTGTGTTGATGAAAGACACTGTTAATTGAGCTCGTTAGACACCCCCCGGTTAAAAAGTACACCGCGATCTTGGCTTTAATTGACTTTATTGCTGCGTCTGTGGGAATCAGCTGGATATTGCTTACTTTCTTGGAGAGTTTATATAACAATTTTATGGTCATATTTTGTTCCTCATACAACCTCTGACAATTTGATAAAAAATGTTCCCCCTGAAATGCATTAAAGAACAAACAGTGCAGTTTAATCTAAATAAATTGCCCCCAGTTGGAGGCAATAATAATGGAACGCAATAAGCAATAAGCTGCTGTCTCAAAATAAAATGAAGGAGGTAAATATCCTGTTGGCTCCACGCTTGACTTCGCTTGCATCAGGAGACATGGGATTTGCCCAGCCTACCAAAAAGCATTAAACTTGATTTAACACCATTAATAGGAGTAGTAATACGAGAGTGTAGCACCCACTGAGGAGACGTGGTTCCCTTGTTACTTTCTGGAAACCTCATTTTGTGACAGCAGGGTTTTATTTTGTCAGATGACAGGCCTAATGACGCTCTCTGTGTCCAAGTGTCATACAATAACATGTCAACCGCTACACAGTGATGACACGGTGTTATCTCTGGGAAGCTCATAGCCACGATCTTGTCTAATTATGTGTGTTACTATGCACACAAACAGCCCCTCTCGCAGCCTGTTCCATTAACAAGCAACAGAATTGGGATGCTCTCGTGTACTTTGAACTATGTGGCACATTTAGCTATTAGCGCAATTAGGCAAGGCTGGCACAGTTTAACCACCACTTGCTATTTTGTTTTGTATTAAAGGATGTTTTCTGTTTCTTTGCTAGGTAGACTTGGGGATTTAAAAGTTCTCATTAGAATTTGCACTTTCAGCTGCAACTCTGAAATTGTGGTTTAAACTGAATGAAAATACACTATATTTAAACTCAGCAAAAAAAGAAACGTCCTCTCACTGTCAACTGCATTCATTTTCAGCAAACTTAACATGTGTAAATATTTGTATGACCATAACAAGATTCAACAACTGAGACATAAACTGAACAAGTTCCACAGACATGTGACTAACAGAATCAAAAGTAACAGTCAGTATCTGGTGTGGCCACCAGCTGCATTAAGTACTGCAGTGCATCTCCTCATCGACAGCACCAGATTTGCCAGTTCTTGCTGTGAGATGTTACCCCACTCTTCCATCAAGGCACCTGCAAGTTCCCGGACATTTCTGGGGGAATGTTCCTAGCCCTCAGCCTCTGATCCAACAGGTCCCAGACGTACTCAATGGGATTGAGATCCGGGCTCTTTGCTGGCCATGGCAGAACACTGACATTCTTGTCTTGCAGGAAATCAAGCACAGAACGAGCCGTATGGCTGGTGGCATTGTCATGCCGGAGGTTCATGTCAGCATGAGCCTGCAGGAAGGGTGCCACATGATTGTGGAGGATGTCTTCCCTGTAACACACAGCGTTGAGATTGCCTGCAATGACAACAAGCTCAGTCCGATGATACTGTGACACACCGCCCCAGACCATGACGGTCTGGTCCAGTGACGGTGGGTTTGAGAAACACATAGTTTGCCGGTAGAGGCAAAACACCTGTCTCAACGTCAACAGTGAAGAGGCAACTCCGGGATGCTGGCCTTCTAAATCAAAATCAAATCAAATGTATTTATAAAGCCCTTCTTACATCAGCTGATATCTCAAAGTGCTGTACAGAAACCCAGCCTAAAACCCCAAACAGCAAGCAATGCAGGTGTAGAAGCACGGTGGCTAGGAAAAACTCCCTAGGAAGGCCAAAACATAGGAAGAAACCTAGAGAGGAACCAGGCTATGAGGGGTGGCCAGTCCTCTTCTGGCTGTGCTGGGTGGAGATTATAACAGAACATGGCCAATATGTTCAGCAGGGTCAAATAATAGTATTCACAGTGAAAAGGTCAGGGTTCCATAGCCGCAGACAGAACAGTTGAAACTGGAGCAGCAGCATGGACAGGTGGACAGGGGACAACAAGGAGTCATCATCCCAGGTGGACCTAGAGCTCAGGTCCTCCAAGAGAGAGAAAGAAAGAAAGAATTAGAGAGAGCATACTTAAATTCACACAGGACACCGGATAAGACAGGAGAGATACTCCAGATATAACAGACTGGCCCTAGCCCCCCGACACATAAACTATTGCAGCATAAATACTGGAGGCTGAGACAGGAGGGGTCAGGAGACACTGTGGCCCCATCCAATGATCCCCCGGACAGGGCCAAACAGGCAGGATATAACCCCACCCACTTTGCCAAAGCACAGCCCCCACACCACTAGAAGGATATCTTCAACCATCAACTTACCATCCTGAAACAAGGCTGAGTATAGCCCACAGAGATCTCCGCCATGGCACAACCCAAGGGGTGGCGCCAACCCAGGCAGAGTTCTTCTGTCCAGTGTCTGTGTTCTTTTGCCCATCTTAATCTTTTATTTTTATTGGCCAGTCTGAGATATGGCTTTTTCTTTGCAACTCTGCCTAGAAGGCCAGCATCCCGGAGTCTCCTCTTCACTGTTGACGTTGAGACTGGTGTTTTGCCGGTGAGTACCGGCAAACTATGTGTTTCTTTTGTGGGAAAAACTCATTCCACAGTGGGTGGGCCTGGCTCCGAAGTGGGTGGGCCTATGTGCTTCCAGGCCTACCCATGGCTGCACCCCTGCCCAGTCATGTGAAATCCATAGATTAGGGCCTAATGAATTTCCTATATGAACTGTAACTCAATCAAATCGTTGAAATTATTGCATGTTGCATTTATATTTATATTTTTGTTCAGTATGGTTAGTTAAATAGCTAGCCGGACTATCTGCATTGACCCTTTTTGCACTAGATCCTTTGAGTCATATCATATGCTGCTGCTACTGTGAACTGTAACTCAGTAAAATAGTTGAAATTGTTGAATGTTGTGTTTATATATTTTTTTCAGTGTAGTTTGGAACTTGACTAGATTGAAGCTTCATATTTGTAATGACAAACAACCTTACGGTCTGATTTGAAGATGTGGGATTCCTAGACTCTTCACACATTTTAGAAAATTGCTATTTGTTTACCAATAGTGTGTTGCTTTTTAATTGTGTTGCTAGCTGTGTTGAACACCACCAAAGAATAACTCTAACAACTCTCCAGCTACTATAGTCTACAGTGCGTGAGGCTTGCTGTCTATACTTGACAGTTAGATGGGTCGATAAGCCAAACTACGCACTACATTGAAAAGAGAGCACCCACAAGAGTTTATGTGTAATGTATCATGTATGTCTTGCAGCCTCCCTGCCTAACTATGTGAATGATATTCGCCACAGAGATAAGCGTCATCTTCCACTGCTGGAGTTACAGACGTTGATTTCCCCCACCAGGCTTCACACAGTGCAACTTGACATGACATTTATTCATTTTGGTCGTTAAAACTAAAAAAGTTTTGGTCACAGCTGGTCTGTGGGGCTTTGTTTTCACTCTGTCACCTGTTCTGTCAAAACAAGGATTCAGACGGTGTAGACAAACCCTGGTCTCTCACCTAGCAACATGTCACCCCAAAATAATACATGAAACCTCCCACAAACCATTACCAGACAGGTGGTTCTTGGAGAATGTCAGTTTGGGGTAGTTTCTGGATTTTTAAGGTTGTATAAGGTAGATTGGGGTAGTACCGATAATTAGTAGGACCTTATTGTAGTGTAATTTAGGTGTCCAACTCTGCGAATCATATCACATTAGTGTTCAGTCAATGTGACCACTTGACCAACACACACCTTTTATGTTTTATTATATTTAACCTTTATTTAACTAGGCAAGTCAGTTAAGAACAAATTATTATTTACAATGACGGCCTACCAAAAGGCAAAAGGCCTCCTGCGGGGCTGGGATATTTATATATAAATATAGGACAAAACACACATTTTCAGTGTTTGTTTGTTGCAGCTCTTTCCAGTCGCTAGCTGCAGTGAACTTAAAAGACCCATGGATGTGTGTGCTTTCGGGACCTTTAACAGAATGTGACTGGCAGAACGGATGTTGTATGTGGACGATGAGGCCTGCAGTAGATATCTCAGATAGGGGGGAGTGAGGCCTAAGAGGGTTTTATAAATAAGCATCAACCAGTGGGTCTTGCGAACGGTATACAGAGATGACCAGTTTACAGAGGAGTATAGAGCGCAGGCCTGTGTCCGATAAGAAGCATTGGTGGCAAATCTGATGGCGGAATGGTAAAGAACATCAGGTAAGAGCACCCTTACCTGCTGATCTATAAATTATGTCTCCACAATCTAGCACGGGTAGGATGGTCATTTGAATCATGGTTAGTTTGGCAGCTGGGGTGAAAGAGGAGCAATTACGAGAGAGGAAACCAAGTCTAGATTTAACTTTAGCCTGCAGCTTTGATATGTGCTGAGAGAAGGACAGTGTACCATCTAGCCACACTCCCAAGTACTTGTATGAGGTGACTACTTCAAGCTCTAAACCCTCATAGTTAGTAAACACACCTGTGGGGAGAGGGGCATTCTTCTTACCAAACCACATGACCTTTGTTTTGGAGGTGTTCAGAACAAGGTTATTAAGGGCAGAGAAAGCTTGTTGGACACTAAGAAAGCTTTGTTGTAGAGCGTTTAACACAAAATCCGGGGAGGAGCCAGCTGAGTATAAGACTGTATCATCTGCATATAAATGGATGAGAGAGCTTCCTACTGCCTGAGCTATGTTGTTAATGTAAATTGAGAAGAGCGTGGGGCCTAGGATCGAGCCTTGGGGTACTCCGTTGGTGACCGGCAGTGGCTGAGACAGCAAATCTTCTGACTTTATACACTGCACTCTTTGAGAGTGATAGTTAGCAAGCCAGGCCAAAGACACCTCTGAGATGACACCAATACCCCACAAGAATAAAAATAGCAGGACAACATTGCTTAGAGTCAAGGGCAATGGTGACGTCATTGAGGACCTTTAATGTTGCAGTGACACATCCAGAACCTGAACGAAAACCAGATTGCATACCGGAGAGAATAAATACTATAGATATCAAGAAAGCCAGTCAGTTGATTATTGCTAAGTTTTTCCAACAATTTTGATAAACAGGCAAAATAGAAATAGGCCTATAACAGTTAGGATCAGCTTGATCTCCCCCATAAAGGACGAACCGTAGCTGCCTTCCAAGCAATGGGAACCTCCTCAGAGAGGAGAGACAGATTAAAAAAGGTCAGAGATAGAATAGGTGATGATATGGGCAGCAACCTTAAAGAACACTAAACTATAGATAGCCCAGTATAAATGTGTAGACACAGTCTACACAGTTCTTTGCCTTTGATTATCTGTTCTCGCCAGAACACTTTCAAACTTTCCCAGCAGAAACTGTGTGGGAAAAATAATGAGAATGTGTTCTGCAGCCGTTTCACAGCTGGAAATGTCCTGAGCACAGGATGAGCCCATCTTAAATAATAACCTGACGCTATGACTCATCACAGCTTATTGCAGCACATTGGGGGGCTGCTGAAGTGGTATTATGCTATTGAGCTTCACACTCTTCTTCTGATGTTGTGCCCAAATGGTACCAGTCGCCCAGCTAGCACCCACTTACCTGCTCGATTGATCATTTGTCCCTTTAGTGATTTACTGTGCCGGTCAAAAGCCTTGGCTGGAAAGCGTTCTCCTTGGGTTGTTTCCTGCTAGTTTACCAGCCGTTTGGAGAGAAAGCCATTAGTATTGTTTGTTTCTACGGAGGGCAAACATGATAATATTCGTGGGGTCCAGTTTATTAAAATGGCATCAGGCTACAAGCAGTGACAATTGTTGAATACAGAGAGGCAGCGAATTACTTACCTGCATGTTTAGATTTCCAAGGCTATTTTGTCACTTCTCAATATATTGTGGTGTTCATCTTATAACTTTACTAGTTTAAATATAAAATGGAAATATGGTTAATGCCAACTAGCATTTTAATGTAACAATGCACAGGGTAGCGGGGAGCTGCACAAAACAACCAATCTAGCGTGAACTAGTTAGCCATAAATTACAGTCCAGTGGGAGGTGTCTCCCAGAGAGATAATCAGGAGACGAGAAATGGGGCATTCCCCACTAGTTATATCCCTACAAACCTATGTGCAGCTCCCTCTCCCTCTTCTATTACATGACAACCCCATAAACTATGAACGTGGTATGAACGTGACTGGTGCTGCCAGCTTGGGGCAGAGTCTGCCCACCTTTAATACCTCCTGAGGGTCGCAACAATATCATGCAGCTAACACAGAAACACGAGCTCAGGTTACGGAGCTAAAAATGACCTGACTGTCATTCAGCTTATTCATTCAAGCTTCCATACTTGTATAGTAACATCAATGGGAAAACACAGTATAAATGTTGCATTTTGTATAGACATAGATATAAAAAATATCTTTGTAGCTCAGACAGTCCTTTGAAGTTTAGGCAGATATTTTAAATGGTCAATAAAGACAGTATATGTTTCTGCTGTAGGACTACAAGTCCCAGGTGTGAAGTATAAATAATTATTTTTTCATCATCCCACGGCTGCTTGGTTAAATTTTGCTCTGAAGACGCATTCTGCTATTTCTCTCAGAATCCACTGATATACTGTACAGAACGTTTGCTTCTTTATGATGGCTAAAATGTTTACACTAATGATAAGAGAACACAGGTTTCAGCCACAGAATGATGTTGTCAGTTATGTGGCAAAGTCGATTATGTCATGACATCTTGATGTCTCTCAGTGTATGTATGAAGTGATCATATCCCTAGCTGAGGGCTATTGTTGATACAACCCAGCATCTTGTGCGTCACTGCTATGATATAAGTCTAGTGTCCCAGGATATCTACATTACTTCAGAAGAATGTTAATGACTGGACCTAAGTAGATACAAGTTTATACAGTAAATTCAAAGCTTCTTCCCTCTGTTGACATTACAAGATCTGACAGAATCTTCTGGAACGTCAAGCCAATAAACTCTTTCTACACCACAACACAAACCATTACACTCGGTTTGGTTTGCATTTCAGATCTTCATAGGCTGTAGGGGGCAACGAGGTGAGAGCATTTTTAGAAAGCAACGCTTTCGGTTTGATGTCCACATTTGGGGCTATTGACTGGCTTGCTTTTGGAGACAATAATCAGGGTGCGATGTCACAGGCACACAGCAGATCTACCTCTGAGAATAGATTAGTTTGAGCCGAGAGTCATTGGTATTCCTGTCCTCACAGGCCTTAGCTAGACAGACAGGACGGGGCTGCTTTTTCTTCTAGGGTCAGTGGTGGGAGGGAATGAGAGACAGAAAGGTGGTGGACAAAGAGAGAGAGAGGGAGAGAATGAGAGAGGGAAAACGAGAAAGAAAAAAATGGAGGGACGGAGGGAGAGAAAGAGAGAGTGAGATGGAGGGAACGAGAGAGACGGAAAGAAAGACAGAGGGGGATAGATAAATGGGAAAAGGGAGAGAGTTTCTAACAAGGCTGGCGGTACTGTCATCTTCACATGTGTTACCGCTTGACAGGAACCCTCACAAGACACATTTTTGTTGTTGTTGCCAGAATAGATATCTACTACGTACCGTGCATACTTTGGACTGTTTGGAATCCATCTGAGTATTTGTTACTGTCTAAATAGGTGCGTGTGCTTCCGAGCCTTTGTGTGTATTGTATTGTGTAGAAATGTATTCTATAGAAAACCACATTCAACTCTATTATTACCACGTCAACTTCAGATGAGCTCTTATGAATTAACACCACGCAACGTTTATCACCCCCAGCACATAGAATGGAGTTGTTATTAAAAGTACATCATATTCCTGAAGAATTAGCCTGCTTTCATTTTTTTATGGCATAACTGAAATCTCATGGTGGGGTGGCAGTGGCAGTGGTGAAGACGACGGCGGCAGCTCAGCCGGATGACTCATTTGGACGGTATAAAAAGACCACCGTTCTGTCAGCGGTCTGATCAAAGGCAAGAGGCTGCTCATGTTGTGAAAGAGAACTTATAATGCATTCTCACACAGCCGACGACAGAGGCAAAGCTGCCTGTTTATTTCCACTGAGCACATAATGAGAAGACTAGTGAACTAGTTTGTTTGCCCAAGACTAAATAAGCATTAGTGTAACATTAGTGTATTCTCATCCCCCCTTAATTTTTATATTTTGTAGAGCGTCACGAATGTGTCTCCATTCCTTCAAGAGTGGATTTACTCCTTAAGCGTGCTCAATGCAAATCAAGTTTAGAGCCTCCTCCATTTCGTCAGCAGCCTGGCTAAATTTGTATGGATTTTCTTTATTTCCTTCTAGTAAGCCGAAGGCCTTTCATAATGATCTCTTCATGGCTGTTCGGCGCCGATGATTCATTTATTGGTGTTGACTTATTGTCCAAAAACAGTTGTTTCTACACCACAGATCATAGTTCAGGTTCACTAACCTAGACCTGTGTTTCTTCTTTTTGCTCTCATTAGCTCACTCCGTTGCTCAGAGGGATAGGTTGTCTGTGGCCTCCTTCCTCCTCTGTTGCTCAGAGGGATAGGTTGTCTGTGGCTTCCTTCCTCCTCTGTTGCTCAGAGGGATAGGTTGTCTGTGGCCTCCTTCCTCCTCTGTTGCTCAGAGGGATAGGTTGTCTGTGGCCTTCTTCCTCTGTTGCTCAGAGGGATAGGTTGTCTGTGGCCTTCTTCCTCTGTTGCTCAGAGGGATAGGTTGTCTGTGGCCTCCTCTGTTGCTCAGAGGGATAGGTTGTCTCCTCTGTTGCTCAGAGGGATAGGTTGTCTGTGGCCTGTGGCCTCCTTCCTCCTCTGTTGCTCAGAGGGATAGGTTGTCTGTGGCCTCCTTCCTCCTCTGTTGCTCAGAGGGATAGGTTGTCTGTGGCCTCCTTCCTCCTCTGTTGCTCAGAGGGATAGGTTGTCTGTGGCCTCCTTCCTCCTCTGTTGCTCAGAGGGATAGGTTGTCTGTGGCCTCCTTCCTCCTCTGTTGCTCAGAGGGATATGTGGCCACCTCTGTTGCCAGGCATTGTTCTTTTTTCCACTTTTATGCCCTTTGGCTTGTATTGACCCCCAGGCTGAGACTTGCAGTCTGAAGTAAGCACCTACTGCCAGCTGAAAACCTGCTACAGAGCCTTGCAAAAGTATTCATCCCCCTTGGCGTTTTTCCTATTTTGTTGCATTACAACCTGTCATTTAAATTGATTTTTATTTGGATTTCATGTAATGGACATACACAAAATAGTCCAAATTGGTGAAGTGAAATGATTGTTTTTGTTTTATATATAAACGTAAAGGTGGTGGGTGCATATGTAGTCACCCCCTTTGCTATGAAGCCCCTACATAAGATCTGGTGCAACCAATTATCTTCAGAAGTCACATAATTAGTTAAATAAGGAGCTCTCAAACAGGTCAGGAAAAAAGTTGTGGAGAAGTACAGATCAGCGTTGGGTTTTTAAAAAATATCCCAAACGTGTTATTAAAAAATTTAAAGAATATGGCACCACAACAAACCTGCCAAGAGAGGGCCGCCCAACAAAACTCTGTCCATTGGACCACTTTAAGCTGTACACTCCACAGAGCTGGGCTTTATGGAAGAGTGGACAGAAAAAGCCATTGCTTAAAGAAAACAATAAACAAGCGTGTTTGGTGTTCGCCTAAAGGCATGTGGGAGACTCCCCAAACATATGGAAGAAGGTACTCTGGTCAGATGAGACTAACATTGAGGATTTTGGAAATCAAGGAAAAAGCTAAGTCTCGCGCAAACCCAACACCTCTCATCACCCCGCAAATACCATCCCCACAGTGAAGCATGGTGGTTGCAGCATCATGCTGTGGGGATGAAGCTAAATACAGGGAAATTCTTGAGGGAAACCTGTTTCAGGCTTCCAGAGATTTGAGCCTGGGACGGAGATTCACCTTCCAGCAGGACAATGATCCTAAACAACACTTGAGTGGTTTAACAGGAAACATTTAAATGTTTTGGAATGGCCTAGTCAAAGCCCAGGCCTCAATCCAATTGAGAATCTGTGGTATGACTTAAAGATTGCTACACCAGCAGAACCCATCCAACTTGAAGGAGCTGGAGCAGTTTTGCCATGAAGAATGGGCAAAAATCCCAGTGGCTAGATGTGCCAAGCTTATAGAGACATACCCCAAGAGACTTGCAGCTGTAATTGATGCAAAAGGTGTCTCTACAAAGTATTAGTTACACACTCAAGTTCTGTTTTTTTGTCTTATTTATTGTTTGTTTCACAATAACAAATATTTTGCATCTTCAAAGTGGTAGTAGGCATGTTGTGTAAATCTGATGATACAAACCCCCCAACAAAAATACATTTTAATTCCAGGTTGTTAGGCAACAAAATAGGAAAAATGCCAAGGGGGGTGAATACTTTCTCAAGCCACTGTATCTCTTCGTCCTCTATTCACAGTGGAGGATGAAGTTGCCTCTAGTTACATTTCATTAAGCATTGGTCAGTGGTGCATTTTTCTCCCCTAATGGGAAAGGTTAGGAGGGTAGGCTGATCCTAGATCTGTGACTAAGGGAGACCTCCACCGGAAGCTATCCTCAGATGGCCAGCGTAACATTTATGCACAGTTCTGAGGATAGCATAATCTGGTAAAAACATAAGGCTTTATAATGGACAGGCTATGATGGAATATGATAACTGTCTGTTCCAAGAAGCCTGTGTTTTGTTTGGAAAAAAGGACAAATGCAGAATAAAAACAGTCCATCCATCAGATTATTCTAATCCCCAAAGGGTAAATCTGAATGTCATTGTCACGCTCATTTTATTTACTTTGAGGCCTTACGAAAACATGACCCATTCAATTGTCAATGGGGTCAGAACTATTTAAGACAGTCCATTCCTTGAGGGGTATGTTAAGTAACATTCAAAATTGTATGTATTCTGTCCTATCCAAGAAAACATCCTCCCCTCTGAATCAGTTTCCCTAAAGTGTTCGATGCTTTCAAATGTGAAACCAATAGCAAATGGATAGCGACCCGGTTCACCCTATTGCGTTTATATCACTTAATTTGTTCTTCCCTTATTTTCATGTCATGTGGGTATGGCCGGCAAAAAAAGGGGTAGAGAATACATAAGATAAAACTATTTTATAAACCAGTAAATCCTCCAGTGACAAACTGAGATCTGATTTAGATTTGAATGAAGTGAGTGCCAGGGAACATGCTCCATTGAATGTGCAGCTCCTGCAATATCATCCTCGGTGGGGAGAAAAGCGAATGAAAGATTGCGAGTCCCAATAGACCTTACACATAGTATCAATTCTGAGAGAGAGAGAGAGAGAGAGAGAGAGAGAGAGAGAGAGAGAGAGAGAGAGAGAGAGAGAGTTCCAGGCTGAAGACAATCTGAGCCACACTGGAGGAGTCTAGACAGCTTTGGCTGAATTCAGCTTGAAGGGAATATATTTCATACAGTAATAATTCCACACTGTATATAACGTTGAATAATCCATGTGCTCAGTAAATTTGACTCCATTTATCCGCGCTATCCATCCAATTCCCTGAGGGTATCGGACAGAGGGAGAAGGACTAGCTATAATGTAACGTAAATCTTTGAAAAAAATACCACCTAGTTAGACCTTGGCCTTGACCTACAACCTCCACAGTTTGTCTGCACTGGACAGCAAATCAAATCAAATTGTATTTGTCACATGCGCCGAATACAACAGGTCTAGATCTTACCGTGAAATGCTTACTTACAAGCCCTTTAACCAACAATGCATTTCAAGAAATAGAGTTAAGAAAATATTTACTAAATAAACTAAAGTAAAAAATGTAATAAAAACTACACAATAAAATAACAATAACGAGGCTATATACTGTACAGGGGGTACCGGCAGTGGTGGAAAAAGTACAGAATTGTCATACTTGAGTAAAAGTATAGATACATTAACAGAAAGTTACTCAAGTAAAAGTGAAAGTTAGCCAGTAAAATACTTATTGAGTAAAAGTCTAAAAGTATTTGGTTTTAAATATGCTTAAGTATCAAAAGTAAATGTAATTGCTAAAAGTATCAATCATAAAAAAATCCTTATATTAAGCAATCCCTCTGGAACTGTGTCATTTCGCACACCTGGTCCCCATTCCCACTGATTGTAGTTGTATAAATGTGCCCTTTGTTTCTCCATTGGGCTGTCGATTATTGTTCCAATGTCTGATGGTTGTATGAGTACCTGTGCCTTGATGTTTTGGCTTTTGTGCCGCTTGTATTGTGCAGATGATTACGGGTCTCGTCCTGTGTTGTATCATTGTGCACTTGTTTGTGTTCGGGTCTCGTCCTGTGTATTTATTAGAGGTACTCCTTGCTCTTTTGTTTGGGTCTCAACCCTGTGTTTTGTATACGTGTTTGTTTGGGCTTCATCCCCGTGCCTTTACATGGCACGCTGTAATTTGGGTAAATAAAAACACCTATTACGCATTCCTGCGCCTGTCTCCCGATCCCTTTACACCAACGTGACAAAAGCAGACAGCACCATTTCTTGTTTTTAAAATTGATGGATAGCCAGGGGCACACTCAAACACTCATTAATTACAAAAGATGCACTTGTGTTTAGTGAGTCCGCCAGACAAGAGGCAGTAGGTATAATCACATGTTCTCTTGCTATGTTTGTGCATTTTACAATTTTCCTCTCCTGCTAAGCATTCAAAATGTAACTAGTACTTTTGGTTGTCAGAAAAAATGTATGGAGTAAAAGTACAATAATTTATTTAGGAATGTAGTAAAGTGAAAGTTGTCAAAAAATATAAAAAGTAAAGTACAGAGAGCCTAAAAAATGACTAGTACTATAAAGTAGTACTATAAAGTATTTTTACCTAAGTACTTTACACCACTGGGTACCGGTACCAAGTCAATGTGTGGGGGTACAGGTTAGTCAAGGTAATTTCTACATGTAGGTAGGGGTAAAGTGATAATAAACAGCGAGTAGCAGCAGTGTAAAACAAAGTGTGTGTGTGTGGGGGGTCCAGTTGGCCATTTGATACATTTTTCAGCAGTCTTCTGGCTTGGAGGTAGAAGCTGTTAAGGAGCCTTTAGGACCTAGACTTGGCACTCCGGTACTGCTTGCCGTGCGGTAGCAGAAAGAACAGTCTATGACTTGGGTGACTGGAGTCTTTGACAATTTTTAGGGCCTTCCTCTGACATTGTCTAGTCTGTAGGACCTGGATGACAGGACGCTTGGTCCCAGTGATATACGGGGCTGTATGCACTACCCTCTGTAGCGCCTTACGATCGAATGCCGGGCAGTTGCCATACCAGGGAGTGATGCAACCGGTCAGGATGCTCTCAATGGTGCAGCTGTAGAACTTTTTTAGAATCTGGGGACCCATGCCACATTTTTTCAGTGTCCTGAGGGGGAAAATGTGTTGTCGTGCCTTCCTCATGACTGTCTTGGTGTGTTTGGACCATGATAGTTCGTTGGTGATGTGGATACCAAGGAACATGAAACTCTCGACCTGCTCCACTACAGCCCCATCGATGTTAATGGGGGCCTGTTTGTACCTCCTTTTCTTGTAGCCCACAATCAGCTCATTTGTCTTGTTCACATTGAGGGAGAGGTTGTTGTCCTGGCAGTGTGGTGCAGTGTGGTGCCAGGACAACAACCTCTCCCTCAATGTGAACAAGCACATATAGGATGTCTCATCGTTGTCGGTGATCAGGCCTACTACAGTACAGTACTACAGTACTGTTAACTTAATGACGGTGTTGGAGTCTTGCTTGGCCATGCAGTCGTGGGTGAACAGGGAGTACAGGAGGGGACTAAGCACGCACCCCTGAGGTGCCCCAGTGTTGAGGATCAGAGTGGCAGATGTGTTGTTGCCTACCCGTCAGGAAGTCCAGAATCCAGTTGCAGAGGGAGGTGTTTGGCCAGCAGCATACCACCCTGCATACCACTGCTAGCTTGCTTCTGAAGCTAAGCAGAGTTGGTCCTGGTCAGTTCCTGGAAGGCGAGACCAGATGCTGCTGGAAGTGGTTTTGGAGGGCCAGTAGGAGGCACTCTTTCCTCTGGTCTAAAAAAATACCCCAATGCCCCAGGACAGTGAATGGTGGACACTGCCCTGTGTAGGGTGCCTTCTTTCGGATGGGATGTTAAACGGGTGTCCTGACTCTCTGAGGTCATTAATAGTACGAGTAGGGTTGTTAACCCCGGTGTCCTGGCTAAATTCCCAATCTGACCCTCAAACATCACGGTCACCTAATAATCCCCAGTTTACAATTGGCTCATTCATCCCCCTCCGCTCCCCTGTAACTATTCCCCAGGTCGTTGCTGCAAATGAGAACGTGTTCTCAGTCAACTTACCTGTTAAAATAACGGATAAATAAAATTTGTCCCAGGGTCCTTAGCTTAGTGATAAGCTTTGTTGGCACTATGGTGTTGAACGCTGAGCTGTAGTCAATGAACAGCATTCTCACATAGGTGTTATTTTTGTTGAGGTGGGAAAGGGCAGTGTGGAGTGCGATTGAGATGGCATCATCTTTGGATCTGTTGGGGCAGAATGCAAATTGGAGTGGGTCTAGGGTTTCCGGAATGATGGTGTTGATGTGATTCATGACCAGCATTTCACAACACTTCATGGCTACCAACATGAGTGCTAAGGGGCGTTAGTCATTTAGGAAGGCTACCTTCGCTTTCTTGGGCACGTGGACTATGGTGGTCTGCACGTGGACTATGGTGGTCTGTTGCCTGTAATCCATGGCTTCTGGTTGGGATATGTACACACGGTCACTGTGGGGATGATGTTGTTGATGCACTTATTGATGAAAATGGTAACTGAGGTGGTATACTCCTCATTGCCATTGGATGAGTCCCGGAACATATTCCAGTCTGTTCTAGCAAAACAAACCTGTAGTGAACCATCCGTGTCATCTGACCACTTACGTATTGAGCGAGTCACTGGGACTTCTTGCTTTAGTTTTTTCATGTACGCAGGAATCAGGTGGATAGAATTATGGTCAGATTTGCTAACTGGAGGGCGAGGGAGAGCTTTGTATGCGTCTCTGTATGTGGAGTAAAGGCGGTCTAGAGTTTTTTTTCCTTGCAAATGTGAAATGCTGGTTGAAATGTGGTAAAATGGTTTTAAGTTTGCCTGCATTAAAGTCCCGGGCCACTAGGAGCGCCGCTTCTGGATGAGCATTTCCTTGTTTGCTTATGGTATTATACAGCTTATTGAGTGTGGTCTTAGTGGCAGCATCAGTTTGTGGTGGAAGATAGATAGCTACAAATAACTCTCTTGGTAGATAGTGTTGTCTACAGCTTATCATGAGGTACTCCACCTCAGGTGAGCAATACCTCAAGACTTCTTTAATATTAGACATTGCGTGCCATTTTAAACTTGATACAACCTGTCACTCCCACGCTTTATTCTTACCCATTCTAACCCCTATTCCAACTATAGACCTTTTACCATCTTTAACATGACCTCTCCCTCTTCAGGTCTCTCCGGCTACAAACTCCCAGCTGAACCACCCAGGGCTCGACTTCAGTACAACAGCATCGTGGGCCTTGTCATATGGCGGTCCCTTTCTCTCCACCTCAGGGGACTGGTTGTCAGATAGATGGGCCGTGGTAAAGACGTGAGAAGCAGAGCTCACTGACAGACTCCTGGATGAGGTAGTGAGACGCTCGATTCAGCCACAGGGAAAAGAGGGATGGAGGGATACTCTCGGTTACCTGGATAGATATCCCTAATTTACTGTAACCACAAACCTTTGGCTAGACATAACAATGGCAACACATTAAGGGGTGAAGATGGATTGTGTCGCAAAGGTGGAGATGGAGGAGGAAAGAGACAAGGCAGAAAGGACCATGATGACCTTGATATGCTCGGATCTGAACAATAGAGCGCATTGAATGAGGCGATGTGACAATACCCATTGAAAGTACAATATTTTTTAAAAGTTGGTTTGAATGTTTGACTTCAAAAGGGTGCCAGATGGGTTTTTCATGCTGGTATTCTGTGTTAGCAATGTGTGAGTTTTCATGCGTACTGTTTGCTGCACAAATAAAGCTCTCTCCCACTCCTCACTAACACAGAAAGGTCACTTTGTGGGAGGAGCGTCAACATCTAACAACACATCAGCAGAACAAGGAGACAAGGAGACCATTGGAAAGGTTGCTGGGAGCCAGTTGAGCGTTCAATCTTTATCAGAGGGAAACCAAATCTAAAGTGGGAATTGAAAGGAGCATTAACTTGGAGCCTTCCAAACTACAAAGAGCATAAAATGGATCATTAGGCCAGAGTCCAGGCCGGGTTGTAGCAACTCTCTCCAGCAGTTGGCATGGATTTGCAGTAGGCCCAACGACCAGGTGTCCATAAAGGTGCCTGCGAAGACCAACAATAAACATAAGAGGCGGTGGAAGTAGCATTTGAAGGAGCACTGGAGCTTGATATAGTAATTCTATACAGTCACTCTCCTTGACCTCTAGCAGCTGTGTGATGGCTCAGCTGGGCTCAGAGGTGTGAATGTGGCATGGTTTATATGCTTAGTCATAATATATGGTAGCAGTAGCAATGTTGTTTTCCATTGCACTGTGAGCAACGGAGCCGTCCGTGGTACCAAGTCTATGAGAAAGCATGTGCTGGTGCTATCCATGGTACCATCCTATGCAAAAGCATGTAGCCTGATCATGCTGTCTGGGGCACCATCATATGCAAAGTCATATAATGGTGCTGTCAGTGGTACCAAAGCTGAGCAGTCATTTCACAGTGTTGTCCATGGCACGTGGTGAGATAGCATGATATCAATCTTTTTCACACACACCAACAGAATGTGGGATTTGAGCTGGCCTATAACACAAAAGCGATGTCAATTCCGTGCACATTTTCAGATGAGTACCTCTCTCCCAAAGAAATGAGTTTGAGTTAACCAAGCCGCTGCTCCATAAAACACTCATTCTTTCTCTTTTAGAACTACCATTCCATCAAATGTATCCCAAACAACCATGGCTGAGGCAGGGGCCATTACTAAAGACTATTTTGAATAATGTCCTGCTAAAGCACAAATGCTATTTGCTGATGGTGGAGTGCTCTGGCATAACTTTAAAGGGGGGAAAGGATCGCTTTAGGGGTGAACAGGGAATGCAAAATAAATACATCAATCGTATAATTCCCACAGGACAAATGAAACAGGGAGTGTTTTGGGATAAAATGAGAGGGAGGGACAACGCAATAATACAACTATCCTCAGACTAGTAATCAAATGCATAAAAATGGCAATATCAAAAGAATCCTTGGGCAATGAGCAAAAAAAAAGAGCCCTGCAATGGCACAAATCTTGACTGTCATTTGCATTTGTGTGAGAAAGTAACAATGAGATCATAAAACAAAACTTGGCACCAAGGAGACTACACAGTAGTCCAATAAAGTAATAAAACATTTATCATAATACTAACGAATAATAGAGACAACTCAATGGTTGTAATTTTGTGGCACAGACGGAATTCCGTGGCAACAGTTTAACTAGCTCATCAGTGCA
The DNA here is from genome assembly GCF_018296145.1 of Oncorhynchus tshawytscha. Classification (NCBI taxonomy): domain Eukaryota; kingdom Metazoa; phylum Chordata; class Actinopteri; order Salmoniformes; family Salmonidae; genus Oncorhynchus; species Oncorhynchus tshawytscha. The sequence continues at coordinate 19,658,625 of NC_056450.1, read as the reverse complement.
GTGGATTTGATTTGATAGTGTGATAGCATACAGGACATGATGTGAAATATGTAAAACAATATATCTCCATGCCTCACCTTTCAGGTACAGAAGGTCCCACAAGGAGGAAAATATGTGTTTATTACACACAAGCTTGGTATCAAAAAACACACGGATGGGTCCAAACATGATCACTTCTTCAGGTAAATACTTGATTCATTCTTACTTTACTATATCACTAGTCTAGCACTAGTCTAGTATCACTAGTACTTTACAATATCACTAGTCTAGTATCACTAGTACTTTACAATATCACTAGTCTAGCACTAGTCTAGTATCACTAGTACTTTACAATATCACTATACATACTATACATATCACTACACATACTGGTACCCAGGCTACAATACATTACAGTACATACCTTTCCCTGACAATATATGAAACTTAATTTATTAAATGGGGCTGCATGGCTTCATAAAGTAGATGAGGCAAACACGGTCAGATCACACAGCTACTCTCAGTCCAGTGTGTATGGAAGGCAGTCCTCTTGTTTGTGTGTGTGTGCTTGCGTGTGTCTATTTGCTATCCTCAGTCCTTCATGTCTCCAGTCCTGGCAAAGGGCGACAGGTTCTCAGGCCAACTTGGCGCTGCGCTCCTCTCTGGGCTGTAATTGGGTTCAGCGCCAGAGAGGACTGTGGGTATAATTGGAAAGCACCCAGGAACCTGTGTGGAAGGTTGTCCAGTCCACATCTCTCTTTGGGTGTCTCTCTCTCTCTGCTTCAATTATTTCCAATGCGCTGAAACACTCCCGCCACAGGTCCACCGAGGAGGCATCCTGTATTCCACTTCTACAGGAGAGTCAGACCAAAGAGATCCTATAACGTATTTGTAATGTATTCTATATGGCCCAGATTCTGACCCGAGTTAAGTGCACATAAATGAAACGTTGTTCCCTGTTTATGCACTTTTCTGTCTTTGTGTATTCAGACCTGAACTTAAGCATGAGAATAACATGCTATTCACCTGCTTCTCGTTTTGTGTGGAGTTTGAATAAATTAGGGTGTGACGGAGGTATGTCTACAGATACACTGTATTCTGACCTTGACTTAATTCTCTCATAATTCCACAACACGAAACCATGAATAAGGTCAAGCGAACCTACTTCATTTTTTACGATGTGAACAACTGCATTCTCCATTAACTGTAATTTACAACTTGATAAGAACTATTGATAAGGGCTAGGTAAATGAGTAATCAGTTTGGATAAGGGAATTGTAAATATCAATGACACTTGTTGTCATGGATCCTTCAGGAAATGTCATTATGCGCACCTGGCCCCTATTCCCAGTGATTATTAATTGTATAAGTGTGTCCTTGGGTTACCATTGTCCTGTTGATTATTGTTACAATGTCCGTTGGTTTGTGTGAGTACCTGTGCGGTGTGTCCTGGCTTTCGTGGCATTGTGGATTGCGCAGATGTTTACGGGTCTCGTCCCATGTGTTAATCATTGTGCCCTTGTGTTATTTATTCGAGGTACTCCTTGCTGTTTTGTTTGGGTTTCAACCCCGTGTTTTGTATAGTTTGTTTGGTCTTCGTCCCCGTGCCTTTACACGGCACGCCGTAATTTTGGGTATAATTTAAAAAACTATTACGCATTCCTGCGCCTGTCTCCAGACTCTTCATACCAACGTGACACTTGTTTTAGATATATTTGACCTTACAAATCTTGAGAGACATGTGAAACCATATGACAGCAAACTGAAGCATTTCAACATATCAACTTTCCTACAGTAAAGTTTATGAAATGCTGTGCCATTAGGCAGAATTTAAATTGTACAGCCTTTTAATTTGCAGGGATGGACACTCTCGAATGTCTTAATTATAGGCTACCCCGACTACCCCGAATTATAGGCTACTCCGTTTCCTATTTCTATTAGGTGAAATATTAGCCACTATCAGTATAGTGGTTAAAAAGGATTGTTGTACATTTTCCTGTGGGTAGTTTTAACGTTCGACTTGGAATTGAATCAACTTTACTGCCCATCCCTGCAAATCAGTAGGCCTAATAATAACACATATTCATCTGCCAATTTACTGTTAGTTCCCTTCAGTTGGTATAGCCGTCACGGCCATGTGGTTGTTGGTATAGCCGTCATGGCCATGTGGTTGCTGCTCCAGATCATTATTAACAGTTGATAATATAAATAAAGACATGTAGGCTAATTGAATTGCTGCAGAGAGCAGACAAAGCTGTACCAGTTTGGCAAAAAGCCTGTTATGCAACTTCATAAGGTAAGTCTGAATACATGCTTTTAGTTTTCCATGTTGAACAATTTATCGATGAATCTTGAAAAGCTTTCCAAGGATTATTCCATAAGGTTGTGTTTCTAGGGTGATATTGGTTATTGTAAGATATATTACATTTTCTTCCATATCTTTATAATGTTCTTAACTATATCCTTTGAAAATAGACAAGTAGAAAGATTCTGGGGATGAGCATGCCCATCTTCAATATGTACCCATTGTTCCCCTTTAGTGCATTCAACTATATGTCGCAAGTAAAAGCCTTGGGTAGCGAGTTGATTCAATTCCTGTTGTGCACTTGAGTGAGGACCCAAAAGCGGTTTAACAAAAACAGAATCCTTTAATGTAAACACAGGGAAGACATAGATCCTCTTCAGATGTAGATAATGGAAAAATAGACAACCCGCAGAGAGGGCGACAAATGAAACAAAAAGTCCTTCTGATAATTACAAAAGAGCCCCCTTCTTAGCAGCAGAGGAGAATAGCTGGGTTAGCGGCGACAGGCTGCAGGTCTCTCTGGGTAGGCGCGGGTCGTAGAGGAACAGTGGTACCTGATCTCACGTAGCATCAGATGAACTGGACACAGTACAAACGATAAGACAGCTAGCTGAGTACAGGATGCACTTGCCAGGCAGATTCCGACAGGACGGGAAGGGACAAGGGTGAAGCAAACGAGACGATAGTTTGTTTCTGGCATGAGAAACTCAAACGAGAATCTGACAAAGAAAGAAGCAGGAACAGAGAGAGAAATAGAGACCTAATCAGAGGGAAAAAGGGAACAGGTGGGAAAAGGGTGAACGAGGTAGTTAGAGGAGATGAGGAACAGAAAGAGGAGAGAGGACAGAAAGAGAAGGTAACCTAATACGACCAGCAGAGGGAGACAGAGTGAAGAGAAAGAACAGGAACAAGACATAATATGACAAGACATGACAATTCCAAGTCGAACGTTAAAACTACCCTCAGGAAAATGTAAAACATTCCTTTTTATTGTATGAATTTTATTTACCCATGAAGAATGTCTTTGGTGGGGTAATTGGTTTTACCCAAAAATAGATAAAAACTTTGTCAGGCATAACATTCTAAAGAAGGTTATTCTACCTGCATGATTTATGGGAAGATTATATCGTTGAGTAATGGAATTAAGTTATCTTTATTTATTTGTTGTTTGTCACTTATTAAGCATTCTAAATATTTCATATTTTTGTGGTCCACTTAAAGGATATCTGTAAATTATGAGTCATTATTTTTATTTTTCTATTGCCATTAATTAGTTTCTTTCGACATTAATTTTATAAATTCTGGAAATATTTTTAGCAAAGGAGTCATTGAGTTTTCAATACTGGTTTAGTTTATATTCATGTTTACCAATACTGATACTGAGTCCTGTCAAATTCTTTCTGCAAGCAGTTTGATTGTCAGTGGAAACAGGAGGGGAGAGAGAACATCCCTGTCCTGTGCCCCTTTCTAAAGCAATTTCATCAGATAATGTATATTCATGTATATTTTTGCTTTAGGATAGTTATACAATAATTGTATACGATTGATTATTTCAGCTGAAAAGTTGAAAGCGTCCAAAGTTTTGAATAGAAAAGGCCATTCAAGACAATCAAAAGCCTTTTCAGCATCAACAGCCATTATTGATAAATCTATATCCTGGTGCCTTTCTCCGTCCGAATGTTTTAATGGTATCTAATATTTCTTCTGAAGTTATCATTTTTTCTCTGCTGGTAGTTGCTTCAGATTTGTTGAGACTAAGAAGGCTATAGTATCCGTCAGACTGTTGCATTCGGATTTATATACATTTTCATATAAACTTTTAGAATAGTAATTAATCACATTGTTGTTTCTAATTACCGCTCTTGTATCTTTATCTTTTAAAATTATAACTGGTTTAGCATGTATTCGTTTTGTGAGAGCTGTGAGATATTTACCAGGTTTATTTGTCATGAAGAGGTATGCTTTATTTTTGTTTAACCTATAGTTGTTGGCTCTCTTCAGAAGTAAAATATTGTCTTCCTGCTTAAATTCCTGAGTGGCGCAGTGGTCTAAGGCACTGCATCTCAGTGCAAGAGGCATCACTACAGTCCCTGGTTCGAATCCAAGCAGTATCACATCCGGCCCGTGATTGGGAGCCCCATAGGGTGGCGCACAATTGGACCAGCATCGTCCGGGTTTGGCCGGGGTAGGCCATCAAAGCATATCAAATCAAATGTATTTATATAGCCCTTCGTATATCAGCTGATATCTCAAAGTGCTGTACAGAAAACCAGCCTAAAACCCCAAACAGCAAGCAATGCAGGTGTAGAAGCACGGTGGCTAGGAAAAACTCCATAGAAAGGCCAAAACATAGGAAGAAACCTAGAGAGGAACCAGGCTATGAGGGGAGGCCAGCTATGAGGGGAGGCCAGCCTACATGTCTTTATTTATATTATCAACTGTTAATAATGATCTGGAGCAGCAACCACATGGCCATGACGGCTATACCAACAACCACATGGCCGTGACGGCTATACCAACTGAAGGCTGTGCCGGGTGGAGATTATAACAGAACATGGCCAAGATGTTCAAATCTTCATAAATGACCAGCATGGTCAAATAATAATAATCACAGTAGTTGTCGAGGGTGCAGCAAGTCAGCACCTCAGGAGTAAATGTCAGTTGGCTTTTCATAGCCGATCATTAAGAGTATCTCTACCACTCCTGCTGTCTCTAGAGAGTTGAAAACAGCAGGTCTGGGACAGGTAGCACGTTCGGTGAACAGGTCAGGATTCCATAGCCGCAGGGAGAACAGTTGAAACTGGAGCAGCAGCACGGCCAGGTGGAACTGTGGACAGCAAGGAATCATCATGCCAGGTAGTCCTGAGGCATTTTCCTAGGGCTCAGGTCCTCCGAGAGAAAGAGAGTATTAGAGAGAGCATACTTAAATTCACACAGGACACCGGATAAGACAGGAGAAGTACTCCAGATATAACAAACTGACCCTAGCCCCCGACACATAAACTACTGCAGCATAAATACTGGAGGCTGAGACAGGAGTGGTCAGGAGACACTGTGGCCCCATCTGATAATACCCCCGGACAGGGCCAAACAGGAAGGATAACCCAGACTACACTCAATCATATGACCCACTGAAGAGATGAGTCTTCAGTAAAGACTTAAAGGTTGAGACAGAGTCTGCGTCTCTCACATGGGTTGGCAGACCATTCCATAAAAATGGAGCTCTATAGGAGAAAGCCCTGCCTCCAGCTGTTTGCTTAGAAATTCTAGGGACAATTAGGAGGCCTGCGTCTTGTGACCGTAGCGTATGTGTAGGTATGTACGGCAGGACCAAATCAGAAAGATAGGTAGGAGCAAGCCCATGTAATGCTTTGTAGGTTAGCAGTAAAACCTTGAAATCAGCCCTTAACAGGAAGCCAGTGTAGGGAGGCTAGCACTGGAGTAATAGGATCAAAGTTTTTGGTTCTAGTCAGGATTCTAGCAGCCGTATTTAGCACTAACTGAAGTTTCTTTAGTGCTTTATCCGGGTAGCTGGAAAGTGGAGCATTGCAATAGTCTAACCTAGAAGTAACAGAAAGTTTCTGATTTTTGCAATATTACGTAGATGGAAAAAAGCTGTCCTTGAAATAGTCTTGATATGTTAATTGTCAGATTCAACAGAAGATCTCTTTGTTTCTTGGGACCTAGAACAAGCATCTCTGTTTTTCCGAGTTTAAAAGTAGAAAGTTTGCAGCCATCCACTTCCTTATGTCTGAAACACAGGCTTCTATCGAGGGCAATTTTGGGGCTTCACCATGTTTCATTGAAATGTACAGCTGTGTCATCCGCATAGCAGTGAAAGTTAACATTATGTTTTCAAAATGACATCCCCAAGAGGTAAAATATATAGTGAAAACAATAGTGGCCCTAAAACAGAACCTTGAGGAACACCAAAAGTGTACAGTTGATTTGTCAGAGGACAAACCATTCACAGAGACAAACTGATATCTTTCTGACAGATAAGATCTAAACCAGGCCAGAATTTGTCCGTGTAGACCAATTTGGGTTTCCAATCTCTCCAAAAGAATGTGATGATCGATGGTATCAAAAGCAGCACTAAGGTCTTGGAGCACAAGGACAGATGCAGAGCCTCGGTCTGATGCCATTAAAAGGTAATTTACCACCTTCACAAGTGCAGTCTCAGTGCTATGATGGGGTCTAAAACCAGACTGAAGCATTTCGTATACATTGTTTGTCTTCAGGAAGGCAGTGAGTTACTTTTTCTAAAAATTTTGAGAGGAATGGAAGATTCGATATAGGCCGATAGTTTTTTTAATTCTCTGGGTCAAGGTTTGGCTTTTTCAAGAGAGGCCTTATTACTGCTTCTTTTAGTGAGTTTGGTACATATCCGGTGGATAGAGAGACGTCTATTATGTTCAACATAGGAGGGCCAAGCACAGGAAGCAGCTCTTTCAGTAGTTTAGTTGGAATAGGGTCCAGTATGCAGCTTGAAGGTTTAGAGGCCATGATTATTTTCTTCATTGTGTCAAGAGATATAGTACTAAAACACTTGAGTGTCTCTCTTGATCCTAGGTCCTGGCAGAGTTGTGCAGACTCAGGACAACTGAGCTTTGAAGGAATACGCAGATTTAAAGAGGAGTCCGTAATTTGCTTTCTAATGATCATGATCTTTTCCTCAAAGAAGTTCATGAATTTATTACTGCTGAAGTGAAAGCCATCCTCACTTGGAGAATGCTGCTTTTTAGTTAGCTTTGCGACAGTATCAAAAAGACATTTTGGATTGTTCTTATTTTCCTCAATTAAGTTGGAAAAATAGGATGATCGAGCAGCAGTGAGGGCTCTTCGATACTACAAGGTACTGTCTTTCCAAGCTAGTCGGACGACTTCCAGTTTGGTGTAGCGTCATTTCTATTCCAATTTTCTGGAAGCTTGTTTCAGAGCTCGGGCATTTTCTGTATACCAGGGAGCTAGTTTCTTATGACAAATGTTTTTAGTTTTTAGGGGTGCAACTGCATCTAGGGTATTGCACAAGGTTAAATTGAGTTCCTCAGTTAGGTGGTTAACTGATTTTTGTCCTCTGACGTCCTTGGGTAGGCAGAGGGAGTCTGGAAGGGCATCAAGGAATCTTTGTGTTGTCTGTGAATTTATAGCACGACTTTTGATGCTCCTTGGTTGGGGTCTGAGCAGATTATTTGTTGCAATTGCAAACGTAATAAAATGGTGGTCCGATAGTACAGGATTATGAGGAAAAACATTAAGACCCACAACATTTATTCCATGGGACAAAACTAGGTCCAGAGTATGACTGTGACAGTGAGAAGGTCCAGAGACATGTTGGACAAAACCCACTGAGTCGATGATGGCTCCGAAAGCCTTTTGGAGTGGGTCTGTGGACTTTTCTGTGTGAATATTAAAGTCACCAAAAATTTGAATATTATCTGCTATGACTACAAGGTCCGAAAGGAATTCAGGGAACTCAATGAGGAATGCTGTATATGGCCCAGGAGGCCTGTAAACAGTAGCTATAAAAAAGTGATTGAGTAGGCTGCATAGATTTCACGACTAGAAGCTCAAAAGACAAAAACATATTTCTTTTTTTGTAAATTGAAATTTGCTCTCGTAAATGTTAGCAACACCTCCGCCTTTGCGGGTTGCACGGGGGATATGGTCACTAGTGTAACCATGAGGTGAGGCCTCATTTAACACAGTAAATTCATCAGGCTTAAGCCATGTTTCAGTTAGGCCAATCACATTAAGATTATGATCAGTGATTAGCTCATTGACTATAACTGCCTTTGAAGTAAGGGATATAACATTAAGTAGCCCTATTTTGAGGTGTGAGGTATCACAATCTCTTTCAATAATGGCAGAATTGGAGGAGGTCTTTATCCTAGTGATATTGCTAAGGCGAACACCGCCACCGTATTGACCATCAATGTCAATAAGAATTTGTTCTTAACTGACTTGCCTCGTTAATTAAAGGTTAAATAAAAAAATAAAAACATTTTACTTTCCTCTTTACCTTGTAAATATTTTTGATGGTCTTTTTCTAAGATTTTATTTTTGTGGAGTATAAGATTAAAATTCCCCTAATGTATGCCTTAAAGGCACCCGAAATTATATCGGGGGTGGGCATTTCCTTGTCCACATTTGTGATGGTAAAGATTATATTTTTCAGTTCCAGAACATGCACTCGGGTCATTATCCATTATTCTATTGGTGTAATTAAGCATGATACCCGAGAATGATCCGATATCACTATATCATTCATTTTTGAATCCAGTAAATTATTGAGCAAACTTTTGGTAACAGAAATTTTGTCAATTCTTGAATAGCTTTTCTTACGTTCAGAAAAAAAGAATAGTATTTTGTAGTTGGGAATAGTAATCTCCAGGGGTCCAGTAAATGATTTGTAGAGATGAACATTTTCAGCCTCTTTGGAGGCTCCCTAAATTTGCCTTTTTTATTACTACATCTGTCAATCTTGTCTTATAAATGTGTGATTTAGGTCACCTGCTAAAATAATAGTTCCTTTCTGTATTTGATCTAAAATAGCTTGAGTTCAAACTAAAAACACCAGATTTGCCCCTGGTGGGATATACAATGAAATCAATGTGTATTTTTCATGTAAGGTACAATTTAACATTAGAAAACAACCTTATTGGTCCATATGCTGGGCTATAAGAGAAAATGGTGTATTCTTATTTATCAGAATGCCTACACTTCTGCTGTTACTAAAGTAGGTGGCAGCTTAGGCCTCACCAACCCAGCTTGTCTTTAACCCCCTTATGTCTGTTTGTTTGCATTAGATGCCTCTCGATCCACTGCTTCCGCCTATGCTGCACTTCCGCATCTGAGAGCTAGAGTGCTGTTTCTCAGACCATGAGACATCCCAAAAATCAGTCTTCTCACAAAATCGTCTATAGCGTCCGAACGGTTTGGCCTACAAAACTAAAATGAGACTCTCACGAACACAAGGGTGTTCTCTGTTTTACGACCCCCAGAAACATCTTGTGATTCGTCTGAAGTGGGTACAGCCAATCTGCCAACTGTCTGTAGTTTCCGAACAGTTTGGGCTACACACTAATATGACCTCTCTGTGGAAAGGTGAGACTCTCAAGAACATGTATAGTACATAGTGTTATTTTTGCTCTAGGATACCCACAGGCCTCACAAGACTCGTCTGGGCAAATCGAATGGACAGGCCTTGGACCTTAATCTCCTTTCCCCCCTGTGCCCTTAATGTTGACTTTGGTCTGATAGTTCCACAGCTTAAATATTAACATGCGAGGGTATTTAGCGTTCTTCTACTTCACGCTAATCCAATGACATCGCATATTATTTTGTCACACTTTGTTTTCTAGCTGATCCAGTTCATCTTCTAAAGATTGCACTTTTGTTTCCAGTTGTAATCTTTTTTCAAGTCAGACGTGGTTTTCGGACATGTGTGACGTTTCACATGAATTTTTCACGTGAACAAATCACATGAAGAATAGAAGCGTGAATCAGACATGGTTTTTGAACGTGAAGTTTCACATAACTCAGACATGTGGTTTACCAACATTTCACATGTGATATTAGAAGTTTCACGTTTGCTTTTGTAAATGGCAGGATAAGAACCCAGGTATCCCATGGGAGAAGCCAACATCTTAACCATTCTACCAAGAGAGCCAACACTATTTTTGAAATAACTACCATGACTGACTCATGTCCGCTACACTTTCATATGTGCAATTTCACATTTTAATGCTAACCAGGGCTGTCAAACTATATATTTTTATTGAGTTTATCACAGGACTTTCTGTGTTTAATCAGGATTCATTGAAAATTACTAACTTAATTTATTTAAGCTCTAATTAAAATATATATTTAAAAAAGCATTACAAGAATCTTGCCATTATGATTTTGTCTAAAGTAATGGTTAGCAAAATCAGGTAAATTGATAAACACACTTTATTTAACCTCAAAGTCAACTTGTTTGACAACACATTGTTTTTATCTGTAAAGATGATGTATTTTGGATGTTTTCAGTGTATTTTCAATGCTTTCAGACAATGCAATAAAAACTAATTATGCACAAAAATTACAAAAAGTTAAATTGCGTTACAGTACCTTCAGAAGGATTTCACACCCCTTGACTTTATCCACATATGTTACTTACAGCCCCACGCACGCACGCACACGCACACAGAGAGTAGATGGACAGTAATTTGCCATTGCTTGCTTGGCATTTCATTCTTCAGCACCACTTATAATGTTACTTACCCTACATTGTTCATCTCATATGCATACGTTGATACTGTACTCTATATCATCGACTGCATCCTTATGTAATACATGTATCACTAGCCACTTTAACTATGCCACTTGGTTTACATACTTATCTCATATGTATATACTGTACTCGATATCATCTACTGTATCTTGCCTATGCTGCTCTGTACCATCACTCATTCATATATCCTTATGTACATATTCTTTATCCCCTTACACTGTGTATAAGACAGTAGTTTTTTTGGAATTGTTAGTTAGATTACTTGCTCGTTATTACTGCATTGTCGGAACTAGAAGCACAAGCATTTCGCTACACTCGCATTAACATCTGCTAACCATGTGTATGTGACAAATACAATTTGATTTGATTTGATTGATTTGATTTGTTTGAATGCCTCTCTTTAACTATGGAAACACACAGTCCCTGTCGGAAACAACACACATACAAGTAACTGCCAAAATAAAGGAAACACCAACAAGTGTCTTAAAGAGGAACTGACTCCTAGAACCAACCTCTCTGGTTACAAAAGACCTATGTAGCATCGATACAAGTCAGAAACATTAATTCTAGTGTCAAAATTGACTGAAAAGTGTAAATAGGATAACAAAGTCAGTCTGGTTTAAAATGAGATTTGGAAGTGAGTGCGTCACGACGGGTATGGATGGGTTGGGTATGGATTACTTACATTCCCACGTTTGTCAACGATGTCTAATTGCCCAGAGACAACCAGGTGTGGTCCGCCCCCAGCTGCCATGTGTTGTGGACATGTTTCCAAGTCTGCAACGCACATTTGCTTGGCATAGTAGTGAAAATTGAATTTCATAAAGTTGTTGCAAACTTCGAATGCATTCAACAATATTGCACAAGATGGAAAGGAATGGATTACATACATCAAACCTCAAAGTATCTACTCACAACACACCAGTTACAGCCATTATGTCGTACGTTGAGATCATGCATGTTGTTTGGGTTAGCGCTTGTTCTCGATAACTCAGGCACTGGCGGCATTCTGCCTTTACTGTAATGGAACTGGGAGTCATGTCGATCAAGGGCTAGGGTAGTTAGTGTAGGAGCCATTTTGACCTGTTTCTGTGTTGTGTATATGTTGTCTGTCATGGGTTATTTGAACTTGTTTTGTACACTAGCGGGCACTATATGTTGCGGTCACTGGTCACATGTCAGTGTATTCGGAAAGTATTCAAACCCCTTGACTTTTTCCGCATTTTGTTACGTTACAGCCTTATTCTAAAACATGATTTGGAAAGACACACACCTGTCTATAAAAGGTCCCACAGTTGAAGGTTCGTGTCTGCACAAAAACCAAGCCATGAGGTCGAAGGAATTGTCAGAGACATGATTGTGTCGAGGCACAGATCTGGGGTAGGGTACAAAAAACATTTTGCAGCATTGAAGGTCCCCAAGAACACAGTGGCCTCAATCATTCTTAAATGGAAGACGTTTGGAACCACCAAGACTATTCATAGAGCTGGCCACCCAGCCACAGTAAGCTATCGAGGGAGCAGGGCCTTGGTCAGGGAGGTGACCAAGAACTTGATGGTCACACTGACAGATCTCCAGAGTTCCTCTGTGGAGATGGCAGAACCTTCCAGAAGGACAACCATCTCTGCAGCACTCCACCAATCAGGCCTTTATGGCAGAGTGGCCAGACGGAAGCCATGCATTAGTAAAATACATATGAGAAACAAGACTATCTGGTCTGATGAAACCAAGACTGAACTCTTTGACCTGAATGCCAAGCCTCACGTCTGGAGGAAACCTGGCACCATCCCTATGGTGAAGCATGGTGGTGTCAGCATCATGCTGTGGGGATGTTTTTCCACCGGCAGGGACTGGGAGACTTGTCAGGAGAGGGAAAGATGAACAGAGCAAAGTACAGAGAAATCATTGACGAAAACCTGCTCCAGAGTGCTCAGGACCTCAGACTGGGGCAAAGGTTCACCTTCCTATAGGATGACAGCCAAGACAACGCAGGAGTGGCTTCGGGACAAGTCTTTGAATGTCCTTGAGTGGCCCAGACACAGGCCGGACTTGAACCCGATCTAACATCTCTGGAGAGACTTGAAATTAGCTGTGCACCGACGCTCCCCATCCAACATGACAGAGCTTGAGAGGATCTGTAGAGCAGAATGGGAGAAACTCCCCAAATACAGCTTGTAGATTCATACCCAAGGAGACTCAAGGGTTTTTCTTTATTTTGACTATTTTCTACATTGTAGAATAATAGTGAAGACATCACAACTATTAAATAACACATATGGAATCATGTAGTAAGCAAAAAAGTGTTAAACAACTGAAAATACATTTGATATTTGAGATTCTTCAAAGTAGCCACCCTTGCTGACAGCTTTGCACATACTTGGCATTCTCTCAATCAGCTTCATGAGGTATGCTTCTTCAACAGTCTTGAAGGTATTCCAACATCTGCTGAGCACTTGTTGGCTGCTTTTCCTTCAATCTGCGGTCCAACTCATCCCAAACCATGTTGTCAATTGAGTCGAGGTCAGGTGATTGTGGAGGCCAGCTCATCTGATGCAGCACCATCACTCTCCTTCTTGGTCAAATAGCCCTTACACATTCTGGAGGTGTATTTTAGGTCATTGTCCTGTTGAAAAACAAATGATACTCCCACTAAGCGCAAACCAGATCGGATGGTGTATTGCTGCAGAATGCTGTGGTAGTGTCACCAGCAAAACACCCCCACATCATCACACCACCTCCTCCATGTGTCACTGTGGGAACCACACATGCGGAGATCATCTGTTAATCTACTCTGCGTCTCACAAAGACATGTCGTTTGGAACCCAAAATCTCAAATTTGGACAGATTTCCACTGGTCGAATGTCCGTTGCTTGTGTTTCTTGGCCCAAGCAAGTCTCTTCTTATTATTGGTGTCCTTTAGTTGTGGTTTCTTTATAGCAATTTGACCATGAAGGCCTGATTCACGCAGTCTCCTCTGAACAGTTGATGTTGAGATGTGTCTGTTACTTGAACTCTGTGAAGCATTTATTTGGGCTGCAATTTCTGAGGTGCAGTTAGCTCTAATGGACTTATCAAGTCGTATTTGTCACATGCGCCAAATACAACAGACCTACAATAGACCTTACAGTGAGATGCTTACTTACAAGCCCTTAACCAACAATACAGTTAAGAAAAAATAAATAAAAATAAACAAATAACTAAAGAGCAGCAGTAAAATAACAATAGTGAGGCTATATACAGGGGGTACCGGTACAGAGTCAATATGTGGGGCCATCGGTTAGTCGAGGTAATTGAGGTAATATATACATGGGGGTAGAGTTATTAAAGTGACTTATGCATAGATAATAACAGAGAGTAGCAGCAGCGCAAAAGGGCGGGGGGGGGCACAATGCAAGGAGTCTAGGTATCCGTTTGATTAGATGTTCAGTAATCTTATGACTTGGGAGTGTTGGACTGTTGTTTCTCTTTGCTTATCCTCTGCAGCAGAGGTAACTCTGGGTCTTTCTTTCCTGTGGCGGTCCTCATGAGAGCCAGTATCATCATAGTGCTTGATGATTTTCGCGACTGCACTTGAAGAAACTGTCAAAGTTCTTGAAATGTTTGAATTGACTAACCTTCATGTCTTAACGTAATGATGGACTGTTGTTTCTCTTTGCTTATTTGAGCTTTTCTTGCCATAATATGGACTTACCAAATAATGCTATTTTCTATATACCACCCCTACCTTGTCACAACACAACTTATTGGCGCAAACGCATTAAGAAGTAAAGAAATTCCACAAATGAATTTTTAACAAGGCACACCTGTTAATTGAAATGCATTCCAGGTGACTACCTCATGAAGCTGGTATAGGGTTGTAATGTACCAAAATGTGGATAAAGTCAAGGGGTCTGAATACTTTCCGAATGCACCGTATAAAGGTAGCGTCTGTGACCAGGAAGGGTTAGCACAGGTGAGAAGAGAGGGCATAAAGTTCTTACCTTATCACATATACAGCTTATGGAATATATCTCTCTGCACCTTTTGTACAGGAATATGTGTATTGGAGCTATTTATATTTTATATGCGCAATAAATGGGAACTTTACCCAAAAAGAGTAACGTTTGGAAAACTGATTCTTCTAGACTCAAATCAAATCAAATCAAATTTATTTATATAGCCCTTCGTACATCAGCTGATATCTCAAAGTGCTGAACAGAAACCCAGCCTAAAACCCCAAACAGCAAGCAATGCAGGTGTAGAAGCACGGTGGCTAGGAAAAACTCCCTAGAAAGGCCAAAACCTAGGAAGAAACCTAGAGAGGAACCAGGCTATGTGGGGTGGCCAGTCCTCTTCTGGCTGTGCCGGGTGGAGATTATAACAGAACATGGCCAAGATGTTCAAATGTTCATAAATGACCAGCATGGTCGTATAATAATAAGGCAGAACAGTTGAAACTGGAGCAGCAGCACGGTCAGATGGACTGGGGACAGCAAGGAGTCATCATGTCAGGTAGTCCTGGGGCATGGTCCTAGGGCTCAGGTCCTCCGAGAGAGAGAAGGAGAGAATTAGAGAACGCACACTTAGATTCACACAAGACACCGAATAGGACAGGAGAAGTACTCCAGATATAACAAACTGACCCTAGCCCCCCGACACATAAACTACTGCAGCATAAATACTGGAGGCTGAGACAGGAGGGATGGCTTATGGATGGCTCTCTCCTATGCCAGTGGCTTTTCAAAAGGAAGTGCCACTACAAAGGTAAGAATTTAACCCTTGTTGGAAATTGGACTAATAGATCATTGCATGCAGCATGTCGGATTTTTTAAATCACATGCCTTTGACAACAAACAAGGATTGTGACAAACATTTCCCAGAGAAATTAGAAGAATCCACAAGCCAAATCTCACGCGCAATCGCTCATCAAAGGACATTGGTACGTGTGCTTCATTTTTGTGCTGTGCGATGTAAATTGAATATTGTTTTGTAAATTGTACCGTTGTGGAATAGGAATTGGAGTCAGTGCTTCATAGGGGAATGGTATCCAATATGGTGATGCTTCATTTATGAACATTACGACAGAGTATTGGGCTTTGTATTATCTTCGCATTGGTGAAAAGGCGAAGACTGGCATTGTGTCATTGAATAAACATTCTGGTGAACGGACTGCGTGAGTTGAAGATAGATTGTAAAGGAAGAAGTGGAGATCACATTCTCTCCCAGAACAACTGCTCAGATAAATGCTATGTTTACTGAATATATTCACCGAACATTTAGGAATGTGACAGATACTGTTGAAGTCGGAAGTTTACATACACTTAGGTTGGAGTCATTAAAACTCATCTTTCAACCACTCCACAAATTTCTTGTTAGCAAACTATAGTTTTGGCAAGTCGGTTAGGACATCTACTTTGTGCATGACAAGTAATTTTTCCAACAATTGTTTACAGACAAATTATTTCACTTATAATTCACTGCATCACAATTCCAGTGGGTCAGAAGTTTACATACACTAAGTTGACTGTGACTTTAAACAGCTTGGAAAATTCCAGAAAATGATGTCATGGCTTTACAAGCTTCTGATAGGCTAATTGACATAATTTGAGTGAATTGGATGTATACTCAGTGCCTTTTTGCGTGACATCATGGGAAAATCAAAAGAAATCAGCCAAGACCTCAGAAAACAATTGTAGACCTCCACAAGTGTGGTTCATCCTTGGGAGCAATTTCCAAACACCCAAAGGTACCACGTTAATCTGTACAAACAATAGTATGCAAGTATAAACACCATGGGACCACGCAGCCATCATACCGCTCAGGAAGGAAACGCATTCCTTCTCCTAGAGATGAACATACTTTGGTGTGAAAAGGGCAAATCAATCCCAGAACAACAGCAAAGGACCTTGTGAAGATATCTATATCCACAGTAAAGAAAGAGTCCTATATCGACATAACCTGAAAGGCCGCTCACCAAGGAACAAGCCACTGTTCCAAAACCGCCATAAAAAAAGCCAAACTACGGATTGCAACTGCACATGGGGACAAAGATTGGGGACTTTTTGGGGACTTTTTGGAGAAATGTCCTCTGGTCTGATGAAACAAAAATAGAACTGTTTGGCCATAATGGCCATCATTATGTTTGGAGGAAAAAGGGGGAGGCTTGCAAGCCGAAGAGCACCATCCCAAACCGTGAAGCACGGGGGTGGCAGCATCATGTTGTGGGGGTGCTTTGCTGCAGGAGGGACTGGTGCACTTCATAAAATAGATGGCATCATGAGCCAGGAAAATTATGTGGATATATTGAAGCAACATCTTAAGACATCAGTCAGGAAGTTAAAGCTTGGTAGCAAATGGGTCTTCCAGATGGACAATGCCCCCAAGCATATTTCCAAAGTTCTAGCAAAATGGCTTAAGGACAACAAAGTCAAGGTATTGGAGTGGCCATCACAAAGCCCTGACCTCAATCCTATAGAACATTTGTGGGCAGAACTGAAAAAGCGTGTGCGAGCAAAGAGGCCTACAAACCTGACTCAGTTACACCAGCTCTGCCAGGAGGAATGGGCCAAAATTCACCAAACAATTTAAAGGCAATGCTACCAAATACTAATTGAGTGTATGTAAACTTCTGACCCACTGGGAATGTGATGAAAGAAATAAAATCTGAAATAAATAATTCTCCCTACTATTATTCTGACATTTCACATTCTTAAAATAAAGTGGTGATCCTAACTGACCTAAAACAGGGAATTTTTACTAGGATTAAATGTCAGGATTTGTGAAAAAATGAGTTTAAATGTATTTGGCTAAGGTGCATGTAAACATCCGACTTCAACTGTATGTGGAAATAATTCAAACTGAATTAAAAATGGTGGATCGTGTGACACAGTGGCTGTTAGACTTTGGACAGCCGGTCATATTGGGACCAGGGTGGAGTTGCTGATTGGCAGCAATGCTTCACAGGCCATCTGGACCCTGCTGATGACAACAGTGTCAGAGACGGACCACACATCGCTGGAACCCAATTAGTGTGGGTCTCTGGCGGTCCCTTAGGAGAAGGTGGTGGCAACCCAGGACAGATAGGCTGCCCTGCTGTTCCTGCCCACCCCATCTACACGGGATGCACACTGGGTGCTACAGGATGCTGCCTTGCTACTACAGAACTTACTTTGTTATAGGCTGAGCTGAGACTAAGTGCTAGCAACATCTGGCCCTGAAGATCATCCCTCTAAGAAGACACATCCACACATCCATTGTTTGCTCATTTTTTTGCATTTGTATAATTGTTTCTTGCCTGAGTCAGAGAACAATTAGGGGCCGGTGTGTAGGATCCGTTTAGGTTGTTTCTGTATTGTGTATATGTTGTCGGTCAAGGGTTATTTTATATTATTTTGTACACTAGAGGGCACCATATGTTGGGATCGCTGTTCGCATGTACTGTATATACTGTAGGTAGCGTAGGTGACCAGGAAGGGTTGGCACAAGTGAGAGGAGAGGACATACAGTTCTTACCTTATCAAAGATACAGCTTATAGAATGCATCTTTCTGCACATTTTGTATAGGAGTTATTTATATTTTACATGCGCAATAAATAGGAAAGAGTAATGTTTGGAAAGCTGATTCTTGTGAACTCGTTTTGGACGGCTCTCTCCTGTGCCAGTGGCTTTTCAAAGGGAATTGCCACTACAGATAGCACTAGCTAGCTAGCATGCGGGGGCTCTTCGTCTGCTTCTGTTGCTAAAACAACATGCCTGTTCTAATAAAAGTGTATTTTCTAGGGCAAAATGAAGGATGGTACTTGTCTATCCTAAGTGCCAGTCTTTTTAACTAACATGCTACAAATACATGTCAGTGTCACACCCTTATCTGTTTCACCTGTCTTTGTGCTCGTCTCCACCCTCCTCCAGGTGTCGCCCGTCTTTCCCATTATCCCCTGTGTATTTATACCTGTGTTCTCAGTCTGTTGCCAGTTCGTCTTGTTTTGTCAAGTCAACCAGTGTGGTTTTCCATATATATATTTTTCTAGTTCTCCCGGTTCTGACCTTCGCCTGCCCTGGCACTGAGCCCGCCTGCCTGACCATTCAGCCTGCCCTGACACTGAGCCCGCCTACCTGACCATTCAGCCTGCCCTGACCTTGAGCATGCCTGCCACTCTGTACCTCCTGGACTCTGAATTGGTTTTGACCTTTTGCCTGTCCACAACCATTCTCTTGCCTACCCCTTTTGGATTGTTTAATAAATATCAAGACTCAAACCATCTGCCTCCCGTGTCTGCATCTGGGTCTCACCTTGTGCCCTCATACAATTACCAATATCTTCAATAGAGGAAGTTTTCCATTCAAACCAATCAAAAAAAAATCTCACTCATCTGTAAGCAATAAAATGCCATTTAGCAGCGCATACCAAGTACTTTATGTAAGGCCATATTATGCTAGTAGAGAATAAATAGATTTTCTGGAAGTAGGACCTCATGAAGTAGGACCTCATGAAGGCTAATAAGGGAGTTGGATGGCAAAGTATGTGTCTGACTAAAAATGTTTTTCATCAGCCCTCCCTAACTAAAAGCAGTTCATTCTGTCAGCGTTAGGAGATTTTTTTTGGGGGGGAGGGGGGCTTAAAAAAACCTCCTCCACTCTCTGACCAGACCGACAGAGCCTAAAGGCTTTGCTTATTTAGTAGCTCGTTTGAAGCGAGATCAACGGCGTTGAATTTAAAATAAATAGTGTAATGCCTCTTTAGGAGGAGATGAGAATATTTTTTTCCAAAAGCTTTTTCCTTGTCTTCAGTCACAACCAGCCAGCTAAATGCATTTGCTCTTTCCCTGGCTACCTTCAGTCCCATTAGGGGATCAGAGTGTGCAAACAGAGGCCTGATGGGAGGCTTAATCAATCCCTTAAGCACACAAGTCACCGCCGTGCCGAATATAAATGTTGTCCGCCATCTCTCCCCGGGCCCCGCCTAACAGGGTCTTAACATTCCCGGAAGAAGGGGTAAAATATTTCCATTATGGGGCTGGTGATGGGAGAAGCAAAGCGAAACACCCGTCTAGAATGACTAATCGGGGGAATGTTAGGATAAAGCCAGGGCCATGGACTGTGGACCTCCCGTCAAAAACACACACTGGTGAACCAGGGCACATATCGCCACGCTGCACACTTCTGATGTAGAGAGGAAGTTTAAGTGCAGCACTAGAGATTGAGATGAACACAAACTATCTGCATGGGAGGAGGAGCCATAAGTGACAGAGAGAGAGAGGAGGCTAGCTGCCTTGTTTTCTATTCTGCTCGTCTCTCCTTTCAGCGCAGGCAGGTTGGAAGACTAAATACTCGGAAGCCTCAACTTTGTTTCATGTTGCATGGAGGGGGCTTTGATATGGGGCCTTAATCTTTTCTCTTTGTGATTCTCTCTCCATCCGCTGCATGATGCTAGCTTCACTGTGTGGGGCTGAGACCCTCTGTTCTCCCCGAAACTGTGCAAGGTGGTCCAATTAGGGCCAGCAACATGGAACACTTCCCTAAACACACATGGCAAGTGGAAGGTTAAAGGATGGGAGGATGGCGTCTACAGGGGCCAGAGCCATCTCGCCTCCTTAAATCACTCGTTAGCTACCCTCTTCTTCTCCTTATGATTTTCTTCTTTCCCTCTCCCAAACAACTCCTGCGCTCTCATTGATGTGAAAAGGCTCCTATCTGTCTGTTTTTTTGTGTTTGTTTTGTTGTTTGCAGTAGCAGGAAAATAACACAAAAAAATTGAAGAATTGTATCTCCCGTGAAATGGAATTATGACTGTGGTCAATGCAAGTAATTATATCTAAAAACATGTCACAGTAATTAACCTAAACCCATAGACGATTTCTTTTCACGAGACCCCTGTGTGTTCAGTAGAGTTACCATCACTCAACGTTGACGAGATATCACTCCTCCGTTTACATTCATTAGCGATACAATTACAGACTGTAATTATGTAATTCGATCTTAATTTTGGGAAACGTACCAATATTTGCAACTCTATCTGGAATACATTTCCATCTAAAGTCAGCAGGCTATTTAAAGTTGTGTAAATGGCTGCCATGCTCGTCGATGGTACGGTTAGACAGACAAAACCTTACCTTGTCGTTATCCCAAACAGCAATGTGATAAGTAATCTCTTGTGGACAGACTACGTAAACATAAATGGTACCGTAGATCTGTCATGATACAAGAGACTACATGAGATAACAAGCAGCATTAGTTCCGGTGCTTTGGGCAAATCATGATTTCGCAGGTGTTAGAATCTTTAGAATTTCAGAAGGGGAGGTGACATTTGGCCCATAGACTTGCCCGTAACGCAAAGAGAGAGGGTGGAGCTCTTCGTTCTGGTTCTGATCCTTGTTCTCTTTCTTCTCTTAACATGTAGAGTATGACCCAGAACTAATCGAGCATCTGAACAATTACGCAGACTTTAGTTCTGGCCTAAACGAGATTATGCACTAAGTGACAAGCCTTTAGAAAGGAGACTGAACGAGTTTCTCTCTATATATTCAATACAGAGAGGACAGTTCATTATTTACTCTGCTTTCTGTATGGACCTCGCTTTGTGCCCGAGGGCATTGTTATGCTAAAACAGGAAAGGGCCGTCCAAAAACTGTTGCTACAAAGTTGGAAGCACAGAATTGTCTAGAAAGTCATTGTCTGTTGTAGCATTAAGATTTTCCTTCACTGGAACTAAGGGGCCCGAACCATGAAAGACAGCCCCAGACCATTACTCCTCATCCACCAAACTTTACAGTTGGCACTGTGCATTCGGGCAAACCCAGATTTGTCTGTCGCACTGCCAGATGGTGAAGCGTGATTCATCACTCCAGAGAACGTTTCCTCTGCTCCAGAGTCCAATGGTGGCAAGCTTTACACAACTCCACCCGACGCTTTGCGGCTGCTTGGCCATGGAAACCCATTTCATGAAGCTCCCGACAAACAGTTCTTGTGTTAACGTTGCTTCCAGAGGCAGTTTGGAACTCTTTAGTGAGTGTTGCAGATGATTTGCTCTTGTGGCTGAATGGAAACAAGTCCCCGCAGCAATGTTCCAACATCTAGTGGAAAGCCTTCCTAGAAAAGTGGAAGCTGTAATAGCAGCAAAGGAGCGACCAACTCCATATTAATGCCCATGATTTTGGAATGAGAAGTTCGACAAGCAGGTGTCCACATACGTTTGGCCATGTAGTGTACCTAGCGAGTCAATCTGGCACATTAAATTACTGGCATGCAGCACAATCAATATGGAAGGAAGGAAGGGGGAGAGACGGTGGAGCCTGCTATATGAAGAATATATATTCAACTCTTTTGTCTTCCACATTTTGTTGTGTTACAGCCTGAATAAAACAATGGCTTAAATTGAGATTTTGTGTCAGTAATCTACACACAATATCCTGTCGTGTCTTTGGCTATGCCGGATTAAGTGATATGACATGCTATTCTATAAAATAATTTCTCTGTAATTAATATTACCTGATTGAGCTAATCATGTAAATGTAATTAACTAGGGAGTCGGGGCACCACAAAATAATATTTAAAGAGCTGTTATCTTCCGAATAAACTCTTAAAGACCTAGTAATATTTTACATCAATAGCAGTCAATATTAATCGTCACCTTATTTCAGTCTCATCTGAAAGTTGTAAATTCTTGGTTATCTTCACGAACCCTGGCTAACAAGTTGAATCAGCAATACAAAATTGGGTTTAATTATTTATTTACTAAATACCTAACTAATCACACAGAATTACACATACACATAATTAATCATAACTTGATTACAAATTACGTCATAAATGAAACTTCCCTAGCGGGCGGAACAGATATGACAGCTTGTTATACAAAAAACAAAGGGGATGGGTTTGAGTGAAAGAGCGGGAAGACTGAGGAACAAAGGGCGAATCTGTGCTATCGTAAATACAGTATCTTATGCATTCTAAATTACCGCCCATTTGGAAAAGGAAAATGCAATAAATATTTACTCTGAGCTGCGCTTCGGTAGGTTGGTGGTAGATGGAAGGCCGTGTTGCCCAACCGAGTCCTTTGAAGAATGTCTCTGCTGGTAAATTGAATACGTTGTAGTAACGTCGTTGTGTGGTAGACGGGATACTCTGTCTGTTCCTTCCTAACCCTCGATTGCAGCGGCTGTTGCTAACTCAACGGCTAGGAGGTATCACTTCTGTAGTGAATAAGAGTTCAAAGTTCATACCATTCGCAACCAAAGCTCACGCTGATGTTGGCTTCATTCTGTAGTTATTATCTGTACCATTCTAACATCGGACCATTGTCCTCACAACAGGAGGTTATATTGTTGTCAAGGCTTTATATAGGAAGGGAGAGGAGGGCATGTTTGAAAAGTTTTATAGCCCATGTCCCTTCACAGGGGCGGGTCACTGATTGAGCAGAGCCCTATCTTATGAAAACCCAAATCTCACATTTTATAAGCTAAAATCACATTTCATCTCATCACAAATAATCTCATATTCAAACATTTAAATTGAACAACAATTCCATGTGAATCCGATAACTCTGATGTGTAGACTTTCCACTGTAGAGTTTATGTCATCTTATCATTGATGAGAATGTCTCAGATGACAACCGAACCGACATCATATTCATTAAGTACCACCGCATATGTTCGGTTGGTCGGATTACCAGAATATTGTTAATTTCCCCCCACCTTCTGATGTTCCCAGAATCTCTATGTTAACCAAGGGTTTTGCAAATGTAACATCAGTAGGGTAGAGAGAGGAAAAAGTGGGGAAGATGTATTTATGACTGTCATAAACCTACCCCCAGGCCAACGTCATGACAATCCCATAATGTCAAAGTGGAATTTTATTATAATTATTTGTATTAATCCAAAACTTAAAGCTGAAATACCTTTAGTCAATAAGCATTCAACCCCTTTGTTAGGGCAAGCCTAAATAAGTTCAGGTGTAAAAATTGGCCTAGCCCCATCTCTGTACCCTTTAAGAGCGAGTTGGCTCAGGATTTAAAAAATTATGGAATAGAGACAAGCACAGGCAAAATCTGACACGAAAACCTGGTTCAGTCTGCTTTTCAACAGACACAGGAACACAAATTCACCTTTCAGCAAGACAATAACCTAAAACACTAGGCCAAATCTACACTGGAGACAATATTGAATGTTCCTGAGTGACCTAGTTACAATATTGACTTAAATTGGCTTGAAAATCTATGGCAAGATTTGAAAATAGCTGTCATGCAATAATCAACAACCAACTTGATATAACATGTATTGACTGAGGGAGTTGAATACTTTGTTGAATCTAATCAAGATATATTAGTGTATTGTTTTTCATAAAAATAATTGTTAAAATAGTTCTTCTACTTTGACATTAGAGTATTTTGTGTAGATCATTGACATAAAATAATTAAATCCGTTTTACTCCCACTTTATAACACAACTAAATGTGGAATAACTCAAGGGGGTCTCTCCATGAAAATGAATATAAATATTGTACTATTATAACATTTTACAAATGGTCTGCTATGCTTTTGGCCTATATAAGAGCTAGATAGGATCTTGTGTATTTCAATATGTAAAGAGGATTTTAAATCACAATCTTCTCAATGTTACAGTGGTATAACCTCCATGTCAATAGTACACCATTGCTTTTTAACTCTCTGTTCTGCTCTGCTTTCAGTCTATGAAGGGCTATAAAAGATATAAGTCCAAGACACTGCTGTGCTGGCTATCACACGTGTCTCTCCCAGTGCCACAGAGGCTCTGGCTTGGCCCTTGGCCAACCCTTCCAATTAATTTAATCGATGCTAGCCCCTGCGAGAGCCCGCTTCACCTCTAAAATATACAGCAGGGATTGCGGCAAGCAGGACAATTATTAGAAATGCTGTAACGCGGGCTGACAGAAGTGTAAAATCTGGGGCCCTTCACTGGTCACAGTTCAAACTACTGTTGGAAACGCGGGAGATAAGCAGGGGGGGCAGGATGCAGGGCCACAATTACTGGTAACTGGGAAAAATTTAAGCTGATCTGGCCATACTCTGCATCCAAAAGCATCGCCTTGGCAACCGTTCAAATGGCACAGGGGAGAAGAAAACAAGAAAAAAATGTATCATAAGTACGTGTTAGGATGTGATATTTCCATGGCTTGAGACACTGAATTATAGTGCGTTGAAAATTGAATTATGTAAAAGAGGATGTAAAAGGTAAAACCTGAAATTGGCCCCAAAACAAATAGGAAAATGACACTGTAAATTAAGTTCTCTCTAGGAAAAGGCAAGGGAGATTTGCGAGGTGGAGATGATAGTTTTCTGAGCCCTTCAACGCAATTTCACACAGTCTCTGAGTTTACCACAACACCCTGTTTGTGTACAGTATCTCTGACCGAGGAATCACTTTATTCCAAGGAAAGTGTAAAAAAATATATATATATAAAGACAACAGCTGCCACAAAACCGTATCTCTTTTGAAACCCAACCAATCCATTCTTCATATCGATGTTATCTTTTCGATTCTAGATTTCACACTTTGAGGTAGAGTTTCAAGTACTTTTTTACTTTAAAATGATCATCCTCAAACGGGCAGAGATTGTGCTGTGCATAGCAAGAAACCATATTTCTCTGATAAATTGGTCTTCAGCCTGGTATGTGTGTAGTGTCCTGTGGAGAGGGAGTGTGACACTGTGTGTACAAAAGCAGCAGGTTAGAAGTCCTATGACATTAAAACTGCTGTGACTAAGATCACTTGGCTAATGTCCATCAGGTAGGTACTGCGGTTGGTGGGGAAGGTTGAAGGTTAATGACGAACCAATGGACTTAGACTCTGCCTTCTCCGCAAGCTGAAGGCTGTAGTTCACACTTTAAATTACGTGTAAGCAAACCTGCAGTTTTTAGGAAAAGAACATTTTGAATGAGAAAATAAATATGTTGGAGTGACTTCTAAGGATGTACACTTGTCGGAATAACATGTAACGTGCTACAATGAAAATCTAAAATTAAATGACAGATTTCCCCCCCAAAGTGAAACATTTATGAAATGATTAACCTGTTTGCAATGTACAGTACCAGTCAAAAGTTTGAACACACCTACTCATTCAAGGGGTTTACTTTATTTTTTACTATTTCCTACATTGTAGAATAATAGTGAAGACATCAAAACTATTAAATAACACATATGGAATCATGTAGTAACCAAAAAAGTGTTAAACAAATCAAAATATATTTTATATTCTTCTAAGTACCGCTTGGCATTCAGACCAGAGAATCTTGTTTGTCATGGTCAGAGTATTTAGGTGCATTTTGCCAAACTAAGCAGCTGTCATGTGCCTTTTAATGAGGAGTGGCTTCTGTCAGGCCACTCTGCTATAAAGGCCTGATTGGTGGATTGCTGCAGAGATGTTTGTCCTTATGGAATGTTCTCCCATCTTCACAGAGGAACTCTGAAGCTTTGTCAGATTGACCATCGGGTTCAATCTGACAAAGTAGGTTTGGACAAACCTACTCATTCAAGGGTTTTTCTTCATTTTTACTATTTTCTACATTGTAGAATAATAGTGAAGACATAAAAACTATGAAATAACACATGGAATCATGTAGTAACCAAAAAAGTGATTCTTCAAAATAGCCACCCTTTGCCTTGATGACAGCTTTGCACACTCTTGACATTCTCTCAACCAGCTTCACCTGGAATTCTTTTCCAACAATTTTGAGGGAGTTCTCTCATATGCTGAGCACTTGTTGGTTGCTTTTCCTTCCCGCTGTGGTCCAACTCATCCCAAACCATCTCAATTTGGTTGAGGTTGGGTGATTGGGAAGGCCAGGTCATCTGTCATCTGAATAATTTTGCACGCCCAATTTTTCAGTTTTTGATTTGTTAAAAAAGTTTGAAATATCCAATAAATGTCGTTCCACTTCATGATTGTGTCCCAATTGCTGTTGATTCTTCACAAAAAAATACAGTTTTATATCTTTATGTTTGAAGCCTGAAATGTGGCAAAAGGTCGCAAAGTTCAAGGGGGCCGAATACTTTCGCAAGGCACTGTATATAGCCCAAAACACAGCTACTGTAACTGCGAAGTTACAGTAGCCTCCAGTAAACCTTTACCAGAACTACCATGCTTTGAGAATATCCTCTAGTTTCCCTTTGAAAATGTACAAACATTTACTCTCACTTGTTTCACTCCTTTGCACTATAAAAACATACCATGTTATACTTTTAATGAAACATTAGCCAACTGATGAAACAGCAGCAAACGATCTGAAGGTCATTGGCCCACTAACCAGGCTTTTTTTCATCAGACCCAACGTTCTGTGGCCCCCTCTTTTTTTCTCCCTCCTCCACTGTTTCCTTCCACTGTGTGCTCTGTTTTCCACATCTTTTGTGTGCTCTCTCTAGTCTGACAGCCAAAATAACACATTTGATGACAGCTGCACCTTTGCAGTGTCAATGAAAGCCCTGTAGCCAAAGACCTTGGGGGGGAGACAGTTCCATCTATTATCTTGTTATCTCGTGTTAGGAAATTGAATTGGATGAGAGCGTCTATACAGTAATCATCCTGCCAGATTCTATACATTTTGTGTTTCAGTAAGCGTGATGCAAACAACCTCCTTGGTAGACTAGCAGTGAATATTTGTCCCGTAACTGTTGAAGCGCATATTATTTGACATTCTATCAGTTTGTCAAGACGCAAAGGAACAAATATTCCCTCCAGCGTGTCAGCCACGCTGGCAAGGAACAAAATAGAGAATGCGATATGAAAAGAAACTTGTTAGTCGTTGTTAATATGGACTGGGAAATTTTTTATGTATTTTATTTTACCTTTATTTAACCAGGTAGGCAAGTTGAGAACAAGTTCTCATTTACAATTGCGACCTGGCCAAGATAAAGCAAAGCAGTTCGACAGATACAACGACACAGAGTTACACATGGAGTAAAACAAACATACAGTCAATAATACAGTATAAACAAGTCTATATACAATGTGAGCAAATGAGGTGAGAAGGGAGGTAAAGGCAAAAAAGGCCATGGTGGCAAAGTAAATACAATATAGCAAGTAAAACACTGGAATGGTAGTTTTGCAATGGAAGAATGTGCAAAGTAGAAATAAAAATAATGGGGTGCAAAGGAGCAAAATAAATAAATAAATAAAAATGAAATACAGTTGGGAAAGAGGTAGTTGTTTGGGCTAAATTATAGGTGGGCTATGTGTGGATATGTATTATATTCCGGTTGAATGCTATGTGCAATAAGAGGACACTAGATCATCTTGACTCCAGCATACAGTATAGTGCAATTAACATGTCAAGTGACTCATGGCTGGAATAACTTATAAGCACTGTAGCACAATAGCTCAACAAGCCTGCGTGTATGACTGATGTTTCCACACTGTAAACAGCTTTGTTAACAACATTACAAAGAAATGGCAAAGTTCATGTTTCAAGCTGGGTGGCTGTTATGGTTGACAAAACATGAATCGATAATACTCAAACAAGTAACATAACAGCTTGGAGGATGTTTATGGTTTATCATTTTGATTTATCTGCTTTCTAAAAATCTGTACCACAAAATGCTGGAAAAGGAATCTGTGTTTTTTGTATTTCCAAGAAGGTAACCTTGAGTGAAAGAGTGCATTGCTGGAAAACTAACATTGTCGCACAAACCCTTTTTGTTCAATTGGAATTCACATGCAGAGTGGACTATATGTTTGAAGGTTGCTCCTATCAAACAACAGCTGAACAATGTTTGCCTGGCCTCTTGCTTTGCAGGATCCTGACCCTGATCTCATTTGATGTAAACATCCATTTAACAGACCGGCTTATCATGACCAAACCCTTGACTCAGTGTTGCCTTGATCAGAGGTTGCTTTGGATAATAAAATTGTGGCCAACACTATATTCCAAGCACTAAAAGTCATCTGTCCACAATGCATATTCAAAAGGTTAGACGTTACACTCAACATCATAGGCAGGACATACGCAGATCATTAATATGGACCCAATACATTTCTCCTTGATGCAAGATCATTTCATTCAGTCTGCCAGATTCTTCCCATGAAAGGTAACAGGCATGCTTCATCCCCTTCAATATAAACCAATACTTTGTTATTGTCTTTTTTTCCCCCTGAAGCTTAGGAGTAGGTAGACTAGGCACATCACACACAGACTGAGTTTACTTGATGTTCCACAAACATCCCAGAAAGGAAAACCTAACAAAGCATGAGAGGGAATGTGAGTGGCACCTGTCACAGATATGGGTCAAAGCATGAGAGGGAGATGCCTTGTGAGTGACATATGAGACCCGAGCACAACATCGAGTGAGGCATGGAAAATGAAGACTGACACAGCAAAGTCAATATTCACTGTGTGTGCGCCTGCTCTGTGCTCGTTGGTCTGCCTGTCTGTTGCTGTTACGGTTGCTAATTCTACCGGTTCAAATGATAGGTCAAACATATGAATGACAACAGCGTGAATGGAAAATTCATCACCAATTGCTGTTTTGGTAAAATGGTTCAAGTGTGCCTATAAATATTTGCCTTTTATTCTAACAAATTGCAAGACTGTTTTATGTTTCTCATATCATCCAACTGCTGCATATTGTGAAGCATAGAGCTCACACCTTTAGGGACTCAATCAGTAAACAGTTTGATGAATCTTGAGCTATGATTTCCATGCTGCTACAGTACCTGAAATACAGACATAAATCTGTATGTTGCCTAAGTCAACTTGTCAGAGTTGTAGAGGAATTGTAAGTGGCCTGTTTTACTCTACTCCTACAATTATTCTATAATGGGACAATAACAATGTCCTTTTAGAAATGTAGCCAAAATAATTAGTTGGAAATTCAAAATTGTAATAGAATGTGGGAAGATTACATTGTTGATATATTTTTTGTTATTGCAATTGTTCACAAGGTCATGAATTCTGATCTTGGTTGATAATTCTGTAAGTGTTTGTGTTATCCAATCAGATCAGGGTTTAAATGCCCATGTTATTGTTCTAATACATAAGGCTGGTTTCCCGGAGACAGGTTAAGTTTACTGTAGTCTTTGACAAAAAAGCACTTTCAATGGAGATTTTACATTCAGTATACTTTTTAGTCCAGAACTAGGCTTAATCTGTGTCTGGGAAACTTGCCCATACTGTAGAGAAGCATGCACTTATTTGTTATGGGAATCCCCCATCATTCAAACCCATCATTCTATTGATAACATTTTGTGCAGGTTTTCATGTCCTTTTAGTTTCATAGAAGATTACAAATATAAACAGCCTTTTACATAACACAATTTGAAAGACTCTTATTAGCAAAGAGATTCAAAATCAATATGCAATACATTAAACATTGCCAAGTAAGATGTTCATTTTATTTATTTTTTGTTACGGTAGGAAAAATGAAAAAGGTTTTTGGGAAAAGTGTTATTTGGAACCTGGTATTGACCACTAAGTTAGGTGTAACATTCTGGCCGAAGGGTATTATTGAACTCATCCTAATACCTTAGATCCTACTACACCACCCAAACATTAAGCACATTTTACTGTATTTCAGTGGCTGTGAGATTACAGTAGAGCATAAAAGCAACATTCATCAGAGAAATAAAAGACTGAGCGATAATATGTCTACTACAGGGAAAAATGATAAATGAACAATATTATGTGCTATTGAGTAAGTGTAATGAGAATATGAGGAAAGATGGGTCATCCAGAAAACCCACACGCAATGAATGTTAAAGCCAATGTCAAACCCGAGCTCAGGCCAATCTGACATGTACGGGTGCGGAGACTCCGATGGCAAATCTCATTTATGTTTGATTGATTACTGCTCTTGCTACTTAATTGGGTAGGCAAGCAGGCTAATAACTGATGTAGATACATAGGGCCATTTCCTAGAGCCTCTTTGTACATGTCATCTGGCTAAGGCCACTTATCTGTTGGAGTTGTATCCTCCGTAATTTGATTAAATTGATAATCAGTTAATTCCATTCCCAATTTTGCAGGGACATGAAATCCGTCTTTACTCAATGAACTCTGAGGTCTTTTACATGTCTTCCCTCCATGCCACAATCTTCCGTCAGGTATGTGAATGACCTTTCCGGCAAAGAACACTTGACCTTGTGATGCTTAAATCACGCAGGGAATTTACACAGGACAGAGAGCTGTTGGACCATATATACACTGAACAAAAATATAAACGCAAAATGCAACAATTTAAAAGATTTTACTGAGTTACAGTTCATATAAGGAAATTGGAATACATTTATTAGGACCTAATCCATGGATTTCACATGACTGTTAATTGTTTGTGCAAGGTGCAAGTGTGACTGCAATGAATTAGTTATTGGATGTTATGATGGACACAGCTTTGTAGAACCATAACATACACAGCCTCTGCTCAACAGACTCAAACTCAAGAATGAATAGACATTGCACTTATCACCCTCACCGCAGTCAATCAATGCATTCTGCCAAGAGTCGTTCACAATATAGTCCGGTTGCGGCCACTAGACCTCGTTTAAAATGTATCCAAACATAATCTTATTTGTATGCCTAGCAATCACAAATGTACATTGTTTAAAGCACACGTTTATAAATCTCAGTTAAAAATGAAAGCTCCAAAAAGCCACCTATGGTGAACGACGTGAATGAGAGGCTTGTAGAATAATGACTCTTTTGAGTTTTCAGTTCATTGTTCGCCGGTAGGGGGTCCTGCGTGCTCTGGGCATGACTGACTCAAATGAACGAAATGAGTAGAAGGTTTAGAGACAGTAAAAAGAGCCGAACGTCCCATCACTATTGGCTGAGTGACATGGCTGACTCCAGGAGGTTAGACTGCATTCATTAGAAACTGTTGAGTGATGTCAGAGAGACAGATGGTAATGTAAGGAAACGCAAGACCAGACTCAAGCCATGACAGCACACCACTGTGTGCTTTTGTAGAGTTGTTGTTTGGTCTGACCCCGGGGAGAAAGTCTTTCCAAAGGAAGAGGAGCCCGTCCTGACATTGCCACGCTAACAGGGGGATGTTCAGGAAGGTGAAACATTCAGAACGTAACAGATAAAGCTGATTCGATTCCGTATTCTACATAACAGACAATCTGCTGAACACAATACATTTTTATCTGAACTGGCCTTCTTGAAAAAGTAGCTGTATGTATACAGTGCATACAGTAACAGAATGGGTTCTGACCTAAGCTTGAACCAGGGACCTTCTGCACAAAAACACTTCATATTCAATAAGCATCGTAAATACCACTGATGCACATAAGCCAAGGCAGGCAACAGAATCCCAAAAATAGCCACAATCCAATAAATCGAACAGCAAAGAATAAAAAAGGATAACTCTTACCAGTTCAGTTCTGCTCAATATGTGTTCAGTAAGCCAAAGGAAAGTAATTATTGTAATCCGGTAGGCTTTAGAAATAGCCTCTAGTCCAAACAGTTCCACAAGATCCACAGGAGAAACTTCACTTGATTAGCAAAACTCTAAAGATCCAGTGCAGTCAACAACGTATGTTTTTCTGTGTTTTATATATATTTCCACACACACACACACACACACACACACACACACACACACACACACACACACACACACACACACACACACACACACACACACACACACACACACTGTATATGTATATAGAGTTGGAGTCGGAAGTTTCCATATACCTTAGCCAAATACATTTAAACTCAGTATTTCACAATTCCTGACATTTAATCCCAGGAAAAATTCCCTGTTTTAGGTCAATTAGGATCACCACTTTATTTTAAGAATGTGACATGTCAGAATAATAGCAGAGAGAATGATTTATTTCAGCGTGTATTTCTTTCATCACATTCCCAGTGGGTCAAAAGTTTACATACACTCAATTAGTATTTGGTAGCATTGCCTTTAAATTGTTTAACTTGGGTCAAACATTTTGGGTAACCTTCCACAACCTTCCCACAATAAATTGAATTTTGGCTCATTCCTCCAGACAGAGCTGGTGTAACTCAGTCAGGTTTGTAGGCCTCCTTGCTCACACACACTTTTTCAGTTCTGCCCACACATTTTCGATAGGAATGAGGTCAGGTCTTTGTGATGGCCACTCCAATACCTTGACTTTGTTGTCCTTAAGCCATTTTGCCACAACTTTGGAAGTATGCTTGAGGTCATTGTCCATTTGGAAGACCCATTTGCGACCAAGCTTTAACTTCCTGACTGATGTCTTAAGATGTTGCTTCAATATATCCACATAATTGTCTTTCCTCATGATGCCATCTATTTTGTGAAGTGCACCAGTCCCTCCTGCTGCAAAGCACCCTCACAACATGATGCTGCCACCCCCGTACTTCATGGTTGGGATGGTGTTCTTTGGCTTGCAATCCTCCCCCTTTTTCCTCCAAACATAATGATGGCCATTATGACCAAACAGTTCTATTTTTGCTTCATCAAACCAGAGGACATTTCTCGAAAAAGTACGATCTTTGTCCCCATGTGCAGTTGCAAACCGTAGTCTGGGTTTTTTATGGCGGTTTAGGAGCAGTGGCTTCTTCCTTGTTGAGCGGCCTTTCAGGTTATGTCGATATAGGACTCGTTTTACTGTGGATAAGGTTACTTTTGTACCTGTTTCCTCCAGCATCTTCACAAGGTTCTTTGCTGTTGTTCTGGGATTGATTTGCACTTTTCATCCAAAGTACGTTCATCTCTAGGAGACAGAACGCATCTGCTTCATGAATGGTATGACAGCTGCTTGGTCCCATGGTGTTTATACTTGCGTACTATTGTTCGTACAGATGAACATGGTACCTTCAGGCGTTTGGATATTGCTCCCAAGGATGAACCAGACTTGTGGACATCTACAATTGAATTTTCTGAGGTCTTGGCAGATTTCTTTAGATTTTCCCATGATGTCAAGCCAAGAGGCACTGCGTTTGAAGGTAGGCCTTGAAATACATCCACAGGTACACCTCCAATTGACTCAAATGATGTCAATCAGAATCTTCTAAAGCCATGACATAATTTTCTGGAATTTTCCAAGCTGTTTAAAGTCACAGACAACTTTGTGTATGTAAACTTCTGGCCCACTGGAATTGTGATACAGTGAGTTATAAGTGAAATAATCTGTCTGTAAACAATTGTTGGAAAAATTACTTGTGTCATGCACAAAGTAGATGTCCTAACCGACTTGCCAAAACTATAGTTTGTTAACAAGAAATTTGTGGAGTGGTTGAAAAATGAGTCTTAATGACTCCAACATAAGTGCATGTAAACTTCTGACTTGAACTGTATGTATGTATATATATATATATATATATTTAACCTTTATTTAACTAGGCAAGTCAGTTAAGAACAAATTCTTATTTTCAATGATGGTGGGTTAACTGCCTGTTCAGGGGCAGAACGACAGATTTGTACCTTGTCAGCTCGGGGGTTTGAACATGCAACCTTCCGGTTACTAGTTACTAGTCCAACACTCTAACCACTAGGCTACCCTGCAGCCCATATATGTACTTACACACTGTTCAAAAGTGTGAGGTCACTTAGAAATGTCCTTGTTTTTGACCATTAAAATAACATCAAATTTATCAGAAATACAGTGTAGACATTGTTAATGTTGTAAATGACTATTGTAACGGCCAATTTTTTAAATGGAATATCTACATAGGCGTACAGATGCCCATCAGCAGCAATCGTCACTCCTGTGTCCCACTGGCACATTGTTAGCTAATCCAAGTTTATCCTTTCAAAAGGCCAATTGATCATTAGAAAACCCTTTTGCAAATATGTTAGCACAGCTGAAAACTGCTGATTAAAGAAGCAAGGAAACTGGCCTTCTTTAGACATTTGGGGTTTCATTACAGGCTCAAAATGGCCAGAAACAAAGAACTCTCTTCTGAAACTCGTCAGTCAATTCTTGTTCTGAGAAATTAATGCTTTTCCATGCGAGAAATTGCCAAGAATCTGAAGATCTTGTACAACGCTGTGTTCACAGAACAGCGTAAACTAACCGGAATAGAAAGAGGAGTGGGAGGCCCCGGTGCACAACTGAGCAAGAGGACAAGTACAATAGAGTGTCTAGTTTGAAAAATGAACACATCACAAGTCCTCAACTAGCAGCTTCATTAAATAGTACCCTGCAAAACACCAGTCTCAACGTCAACAGTGAAGAGGCGACTCTGGGATGCTGACCTTCTAGGCAGAGGTCCTCTGCCCAGTGTCTGTGTTCTTTCGCCCATCTTAATCTTTTATTTTTACTGGCCAGTCTGAGATACGGCTTTGTCTTTGCAACTCTGCCTAGAAGACCAGCATCCCGGAGTCGCCTCTTCACTTTTCATGTTGAGACTGGTGTTTTGCGGGTACTATATAATGAAGCTGCCAGTCGAGGACTTGTGAGGTGTCTGTTTCTCAAACTAGACGTATGTAAGTACAAATCTCCAGCAATACGTGGTGGAAAGTACAGTTGGCCACCAGGAAAGAGGAAAAGACACTGATTGTAAAATATTCTTCTTAAGTACTTTGAATGCTGTCATTGGTGAAATGTCTGAAGAATTCAGTGAACGCAACAGCCAACAAGTGTGTGCCCTTGACCCAGAGAGCCTTGACTTTCTAGATGTGAAAAAGGTGAAACCACTGCTGGATCTAAGCAAAACAAATTTGGTGGAAGCGGAGTTTAGTGTTGCTTGCCAGGTTTTGCAGACTGAAATCTCCCGGTCCAATGAGTACAAATGGACCCCACTTGATATCCTTCAATGATTCTCTGGGCCTCTCTCGGCTGTGCCAACCGTGCTTACTGCACTGAAACATGGATTGACTTTTGGAGCGTCCACAGCTACATGCAAGAACTCATTTTCCACTTTGAGAAATGGGTGGAGCAACTGCGGACCCTCATGATGAGTTCAGATTTTGTGGCCCCCACCACCATCAAAGTTGCCCATCCCTGCTTTAGTGTGTAGGGCGCTGTCCATTGCACAGCAGAGATGGGCTACAGATTTCCAACCTGTCACTTCAAAAGCAGTCAAGGGTCTTGGAGTCTCTTCATTTAAACTTTTAGGTGTATTGTGGTATTGCGTAATATAATCAGAATTCAATAAAATTCCAATGCAAGAATCCCCCAAGATTGTGCCCCCTCGCCGATTTCAACTGCCCCTTTAGTCACTTTATACTGGCGCCGGGACTACTGTAGCTGCTATTGAAACTACAGGTTTATTTCTTGGTTGGCTCTGGTGTGGCTGCCCTAATGAGCCTGAGTGGCATCAGGTGTGAATGCGGCTCTAAAGCCTAGCTTGCTAGGGGAAGCAGCTTGTGGTTGGGAGTGGCTGGAGCTTGAAATAAAGGGCAATTCTCTGCCTGTCTGCCACAAGACAGACAGACACAGCCAGACAGACAGAGAGAGAACATACTAAAATAAACAAGAATCAATACAAGAATCAATGTATTCCCCCCACACACACTTTATATATTACTATCCTTGTGGGGATCTAACATTGATTTCCATTCAAAATCCAATTTTCCCTAAACCTGACACCTAACCTTAACCCTAAATGTAACCCCTAGTAGGAACCTGGGAAATATCCCCACGAAGGAAAATGTTCCATGTTTTACTATACTATACCCCCACACACACGCAAACACACACTCAGACACTTCCCAGGGGATACCATGCACACTAGCTTGGGATTTGAAAATAAGCCAGCTTAATTAGAGGAAACTATTGGCTGTGCCCAAAGCCATAAATTACTTTTCATGACAAGGGCATAAATCGATTAGTTACATCTCATGCAATATCTATCAACTACTTAAATACAAGCAGCAAGTCCAGAAGTGGAGAGCACACAACAACCCTATCAGCTGAGATGGATGGCTCCACCCAGTGTAAATCAATATGTATCCAGCACATGCCGAGAATCAAGCAACTGCTCAAACTGAGCTGGCTTTAAATGAATCAGATGGATAATGTTGTGGTCAGTGTGCTTGGAGCAACTTCAAGCTCTGACTGTGGATTTCTTTCAGATAAAAGACAGAATTTCTTTGAGACATCTTCAACCGAACAGGAGCCATGTACACATACTGTAGGATGTGAAACTGATCACTGAAAAGAGAAACACAAAAACAAATATAATCAATGCACCTGCTGTTTCAAAACAACGCAGAAGTGTACAGCCTATCATCAGAGGGCAAGATGAAGAAATGGCAGCCGTTTTACGGGCGCCTAACCAATTGTGCTATTATGTGGGGGTTTTTCGTGTAATTTGTAACTTATTTTGTACATAATACTCCAAACACCCGACAAGGGCCAACATCCCAGTTATTGGCAAGAGGAAGAGACACAGATATAGAGGACACAGGGCGGGGTGCCTTGTAAGGATCCGCCGACGGCGAGTGGGAAATCTGCCTAGACCATCAATATTACTTGCCAACATATAATCATTGGACAATAAATTAGACGAGGTACGATCACAAATATCCTACCAACAGGACATCAAAAACTGTAATGTCTTATGTTTCACCAAATCGTGGCTGAATGACGACATGGATAACATTCAGCTGGCGGGATATACGCTGCACCGGCTAGATAGAACAGCACACGCCGGTAAGACGAGGGGGGGCGGTCTGTGTATATCTGTAAACAACAGCTGGTGCACGAAATCTAATGAAGTCTCTAGATTTTGCTCACCTAAAGTAGAGTATCTCATGATAAGCTGTAGACCACACTATCTGCTGTTTATTTAGCACCACAGACGGATGCTGGCACTAAGACCGCACTCAGTCAGCTGTATAAGGAAATAAGCAAACAGGAAAACGCCCACCCAGAGATGGCACTCCCAGTGGAACTTTAATTCGGGAAAACTTAAATCAGTCTTACCTAATTTCTATCAGCATGTTAAATGTGCAACCAGAGGAAAAAACTCTAGACCACCTTTACACCACACACAGAGACGCATACAAAGCTCTCCCTCGCCCTCCATTTGGCAAATCTGACCGTAATTCCATCCTTTTGATTCCTGCTTACAAGCAAAAACTAAAGCAGGAAGCACCAGTGACTCGGTCAATAAAGAAATGGTCAGATGACGCAGATGCTAAGCTACAGGACTGTTTTGCTAGCACAGACTGGAATATGTTCCGGGATTCCTCCGATGGCATTGAGGAGTACACCACATCAGTCACTGGCTTCATCAATAACTGCATCAATGACATCGTCCCCACAGTGACTGTACGTACATACCCCAACCATAAACCATAAAGCTGCCGCTTTCAAGGAGCGGGACTCTAACCCGGGCGCTTATAAGAAATCCCGCTACGCCCTCTGACAAACCATTAAAGAGGCAAAGCGCCAATACAGGACTAAGATTGAAGCGTACTACACCGGCTCCAACACTCGTCGGATGTGGCATTGCCTGCAAACTATTACAGACGACAAAGGGAAGCACAGCCGCGAGCTGCCCAGTGACACGAGTCTACCAGACGAGCAAAATCACTTCTATGCTTGCTTCGAGGCAAGCAACACTGAGGCATACATGAGAACATCAGCTGTTCCGGACGACTGTGTGATCCCTGATCCACCTCTACGCAGACGACACCATTCTGTATACTTCCGGCCCGTCCTTGGACCACTGTGCTATCTAACCTCCAAACGAGCTTCAATGCCATACAACACTTTTTCCGTGGCCTCCAACTGCTCTTAAATGCATGCTTTTCAACCGTTCGCTGCCTGCACCCGCACGCCCGACTAGCATCACCACACTGGATGGTTCCGACCTAGAATATGTGGACATCTATAAGTACCTAGGTGTCTGGCTAGACTGTAAACTCTCCTTCCAGACTCATATCAAACATCTACAATCTAAAATCAAATCTAGAGTCGGCTTTCTATTCCGCAACAGAGCCTCCTTCACTCACGCCGCCAAACTTACCCTAGTAAAACTGACTATCCTACTGATCCTCGACTTCGGCAATGTCATCTACAAAATAGCTTCCAATACTCTACTCAGCAAACTGGATGCAGTTTATCACAGTGCCATCCGTTTTGTTACTAAAGCACCTTATACCACCCACCACTGCGACCTGTATGCAAATTTACCTACCTCATCCCCATACTGTTTATATTTATTTACTTTTCCGCTCTTTTGCACACCAGTATCTCTACCTGTACATGACCATCTGATCATTTATCACTCCAGTGTTAATCTGCAAAATTGTAATTATTCGCCTACCTCCTCATGCCTTTTGCACACAATGTATATAGACTCTCTTTTTGTTCCTACTGTGTTATTGACTTGTTAATTGTTTACTCCATGTGTAACTCTGTGTTGTCTGTTCACACTGCTATGCTTTATCTTGGCCAGGTCGCAGTTGTAAATGAGAACTTGTTCTCAACTAGCCTACCTGGTTAAATAAAGGTGAAATAAAAAAATAAAAATTTAAATGCTCTCCGTAGCCGACGTGAGTAAGATCTTTAAACAGGTCAACATTCACAAGGCCGCTGGGCCAGACAGATTACCAGGACGTGTGCTCCGGGCATGTGCTGACCAACTGGCAGGGGTCTTCAGTGACATTTTCAACATGTCCCTGATTGAGTCTGTAATACCAACATGTTTCAAGCAGACCACCATAGTCCCTGTGCCCAAGAACACTAAGGTAACCTGTCTAAATGACTACAGACCCGTAGCGCTCACGTCCATAGCCATGAAGTGCTTAGAAAGGCTGGTCATGGCACATTAACACCATTATCCCAGAAACCCTAGATCCACTCCAACACCACTCAAACAGATCCACAGATGATGCAATCTCTATTGCACTCCACACTGCCCTTTCCCACCTGGACAAAAGGAACACCTATGTGAGAATGTTATTCATTGACTACAGCTCAGCGTTCAACACCATAGTGCCCTCAAAGCTCATCACTAAGCTAAGGATCCTGGGACTAAACACCTCCCCCTGGAACTGGATCCTGGACTTCTTGACGGGCCGCCCCCAGGTGGTAAGAGTAGGTAACAACACATCTGCCACGCTGATCCTCAACACTGGAGCCCCTCAGGGGTGCGTGCTCAGTCCCCTCCTGTACTCCCTGTTCACCCATGACTGCATGGCCAGGCACGACTCCAACACCATTATTAAGTTTGCCTGATCACTGATAAAGACGAGACAGCCTATAGGGAGGAGGTCAGAGATCTGGCCGGGGGGTGCCAGAATAACAACCTATCCCTCAACATAATCAAGAAAAAATTCAATGATTGTGGACTACAGGAAAAGGAGGACCGAGCAGGCCCTCATTCTCATCGACGGGGCTGTAGTGGAACAGGTTGAGAGCTTCTAGTTCCTTGGTGTCCACATCACCAACAAACTAGAATGGTCCAAACAGGGCACGACAAAGCCTATTCCCCCTCAGGAACTTAAAAAGACTTGGAATAGGTTGTCAGATCCTCAAAAGGTTCTACAGCTGCAACATCGAGAGCATCCTGACTGGTTGCATCCCTGCCTGGTATGGCAACTGCTCAGCCTCTGGCCACAAGGCACTACAGAGGGTAGTGCGTACAGCCCAGTACATCACTGGGGCTAAGCTGCCTGCCATCCAGGACCTCTATACCAGGCGGTGTCAGAGGAAGGCCCTAAACATTGTCAAAGACTCCAGCCACCATAGTCATAGACTGTTCTCTCTGCTACCGCATGGCAAGCTGTACCGGAGCGCCAAGTCTAGGACCAAAAGGCTTCTCAACAGCCTTTAACCCCCAAGCCATAAGACTCCTGAGCAGCTAATCAAATGGCTACACGGACTATGCATTGCCCCCCCCAGTAGCCTCGTTACTGTTATTTTTTACTGTTTTATTTTTTAATATATGTACCTGTTGTATTCCACGCACGTGACAAGTAAACTTTGATTTGACGAGGCTATAAGATACCTTGCTATCCAACCCTCTCAGATCTTCTGGAAGTTGAAGTGCATATGGGGTCGGGTAAAAGGGGTCGATTTGGGATTGGGCTTTTAAAGGCCATCTTGAAGTTAGGTTATCAAAGTTGCTTACAACTATATGATTGCTAGTGGATTCCAATGTCACAGTCAATGTCTGCAAAGAGCAATTGTGCTTCTCCCCTGTAATATTTTTGCCGCAATCCATTTGAGCACAACACAGGCTACAGCACCTGTTACAACTGAAAATAATGACATTTTCTCACAATGTTACACATTGAGAAATATTCAAACATTGCCTAAGCAAAAGATAAATACTTTCATGACTTTTGAGCTCTATCTGATCCTTCTCAACCATGTTGCAGAAAGTCCAAGGTCCTTCCCCTCAGGCCTTCTACTAATTTTATCCAGATTGACTTACAGTAGTAGTAAGTGCATACATTTTTGAGAGCTTTAAGTTCCTTGGTGTCCACATCACCAACAAACTAACATGGTCCAAGCACACCAAGACAGTCGTGAAGAGGGCTCAATAAAACCTATTCCCCCTCAGGAGACATGGGTCATGGGTCCTCAGATCCTCAAAAGGTTCTACAGCTGCATCATCGAGAGCATTTTTGAGCATTACTGGAACCAACCTGGTATGGCAACTGCTCGGCCTTCAACCGCAAGGCACTACAGAGAGTAGTGCGTACGGCCCAGTACATCACTGGGGCCAACCTCTATACCAGGCGGTGTCAGAGGAAGGCCCTAAAAATGGTAAAAGTCTCCAGCCACCCTAGATATAGACTGTTCTCTCTGCTACCGCACGGCAAGCGGTACCAGAGCACCAAGTCTAGGTCCAAGAGGCTTCTAAACAGCTTCTACCCCCAAGCCATAAGACTCCTGAACATCTAATCAAATGGCTACCCTGACTATTTGCATTGCCCCCCCCCCCTTTTACACCGCTGTTACTCTATGTCATCTATGCATAGTCAGTTTAATAACTCTACTTTTATTTAGCATTTTTTGGTAGGTCTTTTTCTTACAACTGCATTGTTGGTTAATGGCTTGTTAGTAAGCATTTCACTGTAAGGTGAAATACCTGTTGCATTCAGTGGATGTGACAACATTTTTGTTGTTGTTGGGATTTTATACTTTTTTTTAATACTGGTCTCCCGTGGGAATCAAACCCACAACCCTGGCATTGCAAGCGCCATGCTCTACCAACTGAGTCACATGGGAAATTGTATTTGTCACATGCTTCATAAACAACATGTGTAGACTAACAGTGAATTGATTACTCATGGGCCCTTCTCAACAATCCAGAGATAAAAATATATAAATAATAATAACACCAGGAATAAATACACAA
This sequence comes from Oncorhynchus tshawytscha, assembly GCF_018296145.1. Taxonomy (NCBI): domain Eukaryota; kingdom Metazoa; phylum Chordata; class Actinopteri; order Salmoniformes; family Salmonidae; genus Oncorhynchus; species Oncorhynchus tshawytscha. Next base: position 19,616,856 of record NC_056450.1, on the reverse strand, counting down.
TGAGTAATGATATAGGGAGTACCAGTACAGATGTGCAGGGTACAAGCTAATTAAAGGTAGATATGTATATATAGGTAGGGATAAAATGACTAGGTAACAGCATAGATAACAAACAGTAGCAGCAGCATAAGTGTTGAGTCAAAAGAGTTTGTGCAAAAAAGGTCAACGAAGATAGTCCAGTTAGCTATTGGTTAAATAGTTACCAATAGCTACCCGGACTAACTATTTAGCAGTCTTATGGCTTGGGCAAGTAGAAGCTGTTCAGGGCCATGTTGGTTCCAGACTTGCATCAGTAGCAATTGCTGTGAGATGGCAGAGAGGACAGTCCATTACTTGGGTGGCAGGAGTCTTTGACAATTTGTAGGGCCTTCCTCTAACACCGCCTGGTATAGAGGTCCTGGATGTCAAGGAGCTCGGCCCCAGTGATGTACTGGGCCGTATGACCTACCCTCTATAGCGCCGTGCAGTTCGATGCCAAGCAGTTGCCATACCAAGCGGGAATGCAGCCAGTTAAAGATTCTCATTGGTGAAGCTGTAGAACTTTTTGAGGATCCAAGGGCCCACGCTGAATCTTTTCAGCCTCCTGAACGGGAAGAGGCATTGGAGAAGGAGGCGAGAAGAGAGCATGAGATGAATCGAGGAAAGAAGAATTGGAAAAAGTCTCATCTCTGTTGCCATTCCCAAAAGTGAGTGATTTCTGTTTTTATTCCCGTTTACAAAGCCTCAAGAGGATGTTGATAATCACTACAATTAGCAGCCAGCTAATTAAAGATTAGCTTCCTGGTGCCTGAATGGGCACACAATACAGACAAATTAATCAGTGCTTGGATAATAAATCTGATTTGACAAAACAAGAAACCATTAACCTCCTGACCCAATGACAACACCAGACAAAAGTCTAGGAGAAGTCTGATTGGCTGCAGCTGAGATTGGCAAGGATCCATTCTTAGCATAGGGCAAATAAGGCAGACCAACTTTTTTTCAGTGTTTGCTTTTGAAAATCAGTATTTGTATTGTAGGGAACGGTTGCATCTTACGTTCTTAAGTTCTTGTAAAAAAATCCTCTGACAACTTTTTTTTCTTCAAATTTTGGAACATGCAACTTATCTTGACAGCCTTGAGTTCCCCAGAGTATATCAAGCCTAAGGGTCTATACTGCTGTTTTTCCTGATGTTTATCGCAGTACAGAACCAACTTTATAGCCCCCAAACACTAGTACTGGAAACCGTAGATAGCAGTGTGACATCACATATTCTGCATTGTTCCTTGGGATTTCAATGTTCTTCTGCAGTATATCCCTTGGGAGATTCTCAATGGAGCAAAAGTCTGTCCTCTCCTCGACTTCTCCGTATTCCTCTCCTCCGTGGTCGCCATAAGAGAGCGTCAATTGCTCCTCTTCTCGATTGCCTCCTCCTGTTGAGAATGCTCAGGTGTATCCTGCCTGGAAGAGTTAGGAAATCAACCACACCACCCTTTAAAACAGATGTTGTTTTCTCAGATGAGAAAGCATTTACACGTTTAAAAACGATACGCTACTTACATTTTTTTTCCCAACTAGCTACATTTCTTTTTACCACTTTACACATGTATTTTGGGATTCCACCTCTGTAAACATAATTTGCCTGATGACGTGCTAGAGAAGGAGTCTCATTTCATTCAAGCTCATTTGTTTCCACATTTCCTCTCATCCACGTCTCAATTATCTTTTCCCTTTTCCAATAGGAGGTGAGGAAAGGACTGAGGAGAGGATAAGAGGAATCAAGGAAATCCAATTGAGATTCTCCCTTTGTTGTGCTTCCTAATGAGGGGGGACACCACTGGGCAGTGTACGAAATGTGAATAACATTATCCTGACGTTGATCTAAAACCAGTGAGCTTGTCGCTGCCGTTGGTTGGAGCTCAGAGGAGACTGAAGTCGGAGTACTGTGATTGCTAAATTAAGCAGCAACCGACATGGTTTGTGGTGCAGATGACTCCCACTGAAACAGGTCAGACGTTAAGAACAGAATTTCATGTTTTGCGCCACATTCCCAAAGCATCCTTTACTGGGATGGCTAACGTGTGATTGGGGGAGAAAACAACATGGATATTAATAAAGGTAGGCTTTCTACGGAATGTTGCCTTGATGATGTGCAGTGTGTTAAATTCATGCTGTGCAGTATAGTCATTCCATTCCATAAGTCTCATCTCATAGGATGAAGGAGGGGTTCTTGAATTCAACCATGGACATTTACTGAAACAGGTTTACTGCAACAACGTTGAATACACACAATTGCAAATACAAACATGTAGGCCTATCGACTATATCAGTCTCCAACACCTTAAAATAACAAGAACCTTCAATTACCATGAACCTCTCGACCTTTACTGAGATTTATAGAAATGTATTGATTGCCTATGTATGAAATGAAGAAGCAAACACACTAATGGTCTGCTGTTCCATGCACATTGTAGTGTAACTATACATACCAGCAATTCAATAATAGTTCCATGAGATATTGGCAGTGAAATGATATACAATGTGACCACCATGGGGAATAGCACTTAAACCTCATCTCAGATATTGCTTGTTTGGTGCCTAGTCAATATGGTGGCAGCTCTATCTCCATGATTGATAAGTCTTGGGGGCGTGGGCCTCGGCTTTCCATTAGAGAAGAATGGCTCCCTACTGATTTATGCTGCCAAGTGAAGAAGCTCATTTCCTCATAATCCATTGTTTTCACCCATGTTTACAGGGATGGTATTCATGAAGAGGTATCCTCTCTCTCTCTGTGTTTGTGTGAGAAAGACCACACACACAGAGGGAGAGACCGACACACACAGATAGAGACACAAATGTACACACACACACACACACACACCCACACACACACACACCATCTCGTTAAATGTATTAAGGGCTCTTTGCTCCGGGGAAGTGTATTAAGTGTTGAATATACTTCCTCGTTTCATTTATTTACCCATTTGAGCATGCAGCCTACACGCCTCTCTCTCCAGGCTGGGTAAGTTTGTCTGTTAGTCGGCTGACAGACATATTTATGGTGGTGGGGGGGGCTGGGGGAGGGCAGGCAACATCTGTTTCTGAGGAGGTAGGCTCTCCCAAGCAGACGGAGCCACCGGTTTCAGTACAGGAGGGCAGGGGCTTAAGGGATTGGCTGGGGGGAAGGGAAGGGGGCATATTCAAATAGCATTGCACTTTTTGGCAGAGGCACTCTGTGTACATTCACATTAGACGAGGGCTGAGAAAGTGAAGGGAATGTGATCACGGCAGCGCATTGTTTCTCCACCCTGTAATCATTATGCTGTCACAGTGCTGCACCTACTAATTAGTCTCAGACGGAATTCTTCAGCGCATTCATTTCCTGAAATAATCAGGCATCTTTTCAATGCATTTTGGGGTGAGCGAATTATCACCTTAAAACAATAGGATTGTTAAAGTGGAAAAATTCAAAAACCTCATTCCTCAGCTCACCCAGAGTGCTGTTGCTGTGTTCTTCTCAAAACCCATCCCTGATGCTATAAGAGAAAAAGAGGGGCCAAACACAATTGCCGCTGTATTTAATTCCGTAAGTAATGAGAGTGCACACTCAAGCTGCACTGGGATGGGCAACCTGGAATTGTAAATGTGTCTTAGCACACTGATGCGTGGGTCCTTGACATTCTGAATTCATTGTCAATATCCTTGGGTTGTAAATAAGATGCTTTGCCTTGTTTTGTAATGCGGGTGCAGGCGGCTGGTGTGTTTCGGGTGGAGAGACGATGTCTAATTGACTTCTCCAGTCCAGGGGTGAGGATGACAGCACAGAGCAGTTGAAGTGCTTGAGACACTTGACTCGTGACAGAGGTCAATCAAAGATGGGAGGCCGGCGGGCAGCCCAGCCCACACAGGTGATTTGAATTTATAAACAAACACACACCACCCCCAAATTCATATTATGTTTGCATACCAAATTTTGTAGAGCAGCGTTATACGGTTTGACAGAACTAGAGCAAATACAGGCCACCACAAGAGTTCGCACACAACCATTTTGTAATACAACACCAAACTTCACACTGCATTAAAATAGCATGTCATAGCATTACAAATGAATGACGCAGACATGTGAGAGAAGTGAAAGCAGCTCAACTCTTTGTAGGGAGAATTAATCATTTAAGTGAGGCTGGGGGCAAATCAGTCCATAGGTCAATTTTAATCAATTTCCTGGTTGCTACTACTAATGATTCTATAGGTAACTGCCAAAATAAAGGAAACATTTGAGTAAATGAGGGATGCAAAGTATATTGAAAGCAGGTGCTTCCACACGTGTGGTTCCTGAGTTAATTAAGAGATTAACATTCCATCGTACTTAGGGTCGTATAGAAATGCCCATTGGCCATTATTTTGCCTACCATGGCTAGAAGAAGAGATCTCAGTGACTTTGAAAGAGGGGTCTCAAAGGAGCATAGGGGTTTAAAGGGTGTGTGTGTGTCTCAGTCACCAGATCACAACCCAATTGAACACTTATGGGAGATTCTGGAGTGGAGCCTGAGACAGCGTTTTCCACCACCATCAACAATACACCAAATTATGGACTTTCTTGTGAAAGAATGGTGTTTTATCAGAGAAATTTCAGTTTGAAGTCAATCCCAAGTCAAACGGTATGTTTAATAAGTCGCTGGCTAGATTTTGTGGATTTTTTGGAAAGCTATTACTCACATCTTCCTTGGACTGTGTTATCTCCATCTAAGACCAAATGAAATTATGTTATACTGCAATACATAGCCTCCACCCATACAAATATACATAATTACCATATCCAGCAACTCAATCAACATTTAATGTCTGTAATCAGTGCGACAGCACGGGTGAGTTGTTTGTTGGGTTTACCACGCGAGTGTTCTGTAATTGTAGAAAAGAGCACTTGAAATCAGACAAGGCTAGTGGGAGGAACTATAGGAGGATGGGTTCATTGTAACGTCTGGAATGGAATAAATTAAACCGTATCAAACGTGATTTTCTAACCCTTGTGATGTGCCCTCAGGATGAGCAACTGAGCTGCCAAGACCAATGAGTCAGTACTAATATTATTTTCTGAATGCCATGCAAGAGTGCAACAGGTACAGTATACTTGGAAATTGTATCCATATGACACTACTATATTATTGATAGGTAAACAATTGTCGTGTCTGACTATGATTAGATGATATGACATGCAATTTTATCAAATCGATTACCTAACGTTCAATTGATTATGTGATTGAATTAAACCATGCAACAATTAAACCATTAATAAACCTTGGGCATGACAGAAGCATTCATTTATATAGAGCGGTTATCTCTCCAATCCACTCTCTTAAAGATCTGAAGATCTTTTATATCAATAGCAGTCAATTATTAATCAGCACCTCGATCGGTCTAATTCTGATTGTCGTAAGTACTTGGTTGTCTGCACAAACCCTAGCTAATAAGTTGAATCAGCAATGCACAAATTGGCTTAATTATTTATTTACTAAATACCTAAATAATCACACATAATTACACATATATACACAGGGGATAGCTCACAGATCGATTACTAATCATGACATGAAAAGCAACTAGCTGGCTAACCTGGTATGACGGCTGGTTACACAAAGGAATGGGTTTGGGTTTGAATGAAAGAGCGGGAAGAATGAGGGACAAAGGGATTGAATCTATCGGATCTTGAGAAGCTATGCTACAGTAAATACAGAATCATATGCATTCTAATAACCTCTCATTCGGAAGAGGAAAATGCAAGATATATATAATTACCCTGAGCTGAACTTCGATAGATGGGTCGAAGATGGAAAACTGGTTTACCCAGCAGAGATCACCATTGTCCTTTGAATAATCTTTCTGGTCGTAGTGTTGTACAGCGAATACGTTAAAGTACCCTGTCGTTCTTCGGAGATTGTCTGTCCTTTCCTAGGCCAAGTACACTTACAGCTGCAGCTGATAAGTCAACGTCAAGGAGGTATTACTTCTTCTTTAGTGAATAATCGTTCAAAGTTCATACGAAGTTGCCATAATCAGCACGCGCTGTATTCTGGCTGGTCTAGTCGAAATTCACCATTCCAGTGTGATGATCGTCACCTCCACGTTGAAATTTGCCCTTTTAAACGTTAGGACAGCAGTCCTAATATTTCTGGAACTAAATGCTAATTTCGTTAGGTTGTAGTTGAAATTAGCCCTTTTAAACATATGGACACCAGTCCTCATGTCATCGGGAACTAAGGTTGACTTCCATCAACAGGCTTTTGTACTGTGGGAGAGAAGGGCGTTTCATAGTTCTCAACCAATTTCTGTTCACTTGGGCGTGGCCACTGAGTGAGCATAGTTTACTTATGAAATCACATTTAATCTTCTCACAAATAGTTTCAAATTTAAACATTTAAATTGCACAACAATTCCATGTGAATCTGATAACTAGAATGTGTAGACTTTCCAAGATACAATTTATGTCGTCCTATCATCAGATATAATGTCCCAGACAACAACTGATCTGACATCATGTTCTTTAAGTACCAATGGACACTTTCAACTGGTTGAGAAAGGGGAATATTGTTCCATTCCCAAACCTTTTGATGTTACCATACTCTCTTTATGTTAACATAAGGCTTTCCAATAGTCCATTCTGTAGAGTGGAGAGTAAAGGGGAAAATGTATTTATGGGGGGGGGGGGTCATAAACCTCACCCAACAGGGTAACATCATAATACAATATTACCAAAAATATGCACAAAAATGCACCACTGTATATTAGGTTACATAATTAATTGGGAACTTTCCTATTGTCCAGGAGACCTTTGAAATGTTCTGAGACATTCATTTCTCCCCTGAAAGAGAGTTGTGGCTCCCATTCTAAATATGTTCAAACTGTGTAAAAGTATAATTTGATTAAGCCTTTCCACAATGAAAATAACAGTTTGTTTATCAGATTTCCACCTGTCGCTGAGTAAGAACTATTGCCCTGAGGTGCTGTGTTGCCAATATGTAACAGCCAATATAGAGCATTGTGGGACTGAACTGGAAAAGACTGGAGGAAAGAAAACTTTACCTTTCTCAAGAGATATGGTCCATGGGGCAGAGAAGGAAGCCATAAAATCTTCATCTCACTGTGAGAGGAAACCTGAAGTCGTTGTTTGACAGCTAGACAGTCTAGTATTGAAAGACCGGAATTACAGGCATATAATTTGATAGACAATAATACACAGAGGCCGTGGCTGTAAAAGTTAAAATGTTGTAGAATTTAAAAAAATATCCTGTGGCCCTTTAATAATTATAGTAGACAAAGCAACAGATTGTGGGTTTTGGCACAAACAAATAATCGAGTAAAAATAAAAGTGTAAAATGTAATTTTACGAGGCCATGGTACACTCTCTTATCTTGCTGTGCCAATCAATGAAGAGCAAACAAAGAAAAAAACGAAATATTTTATTCACTGTGGTGGAGTAATATCAAGCCCTGTTGGAACCAAGCCCTCATCTGTCCCATGGGCCCGGACTTGCACTGTGCTAATGGATTTTGGATCAAGGGTGCATCTCTGGGCAGTTTGAAGATGCAATTATGCCAGTAATAGTGGTGCCACTATAATATAAAAGCATCAGCAGGAGTGCAAATGATAATACACAGAACCCCACCAGTGTCCTGCATGATTGGTTTAATCACACAGCGTCTCTGATCCAACCCACAATGGTCGTTCCTTTGCTGTCAACTGAGAAAAGAAGGGTTGTTCTGCCGCGAAACGAACAACAACAGTGATAGATAATCATGATCGAGATTATCGTGATTTCGGGAGCCGCAACACCTGTTGGGTTTTTGTTGATTATGATGAAGTGAGCGTGCAAAACAATCATATGGCTCTGTGCGCTGCAGGGCTATAATTCATGCAGTGTCACCAGAGGATGCACATTTCTTTATTATACATGGTGTTTTTGGAACCAGAATTTGGATTTACAGGAGATGTTGAATATGGTGATTCTCCTTTAAACCCAGGAAGCAGCCATTCAACTTGTCATTCACCAGCTTTTCAAGCTTAATAATGTCAAAATACACTGCTCAAAAAAATAAAGGGAACACTAAAATAACACATCCTAGATCTGAATCAATGAAATATTCTTATTAAATACTTTTTTCTTTACAAAGTTGAATGTGCTGACAACAAGATCACAAAACAATTATCAATGGAAATCAAATTTATCAACCCATGGAGGTCTGGATTTGGAGTCACACTCAAAATTAAAGTGGAAAACCACACTACAGGCTGATCCAACTTTGATGTAATGTCCTTAAAACAAGTCAAAATGAGGCTCAGTGGTTTGTGTGGCCTCCACGTGCCTTTATGACCTCCCTACAACGCCTGGGCATGCTCCTGATGAGGTGGCGGATGGTCTCCTGAGGGATCTCCTCCGAGACCTAGACTAAAGCATCCGCCAACTCCTGGACAGTCTGTGGTGCAACGTGGCGTTGGTGGATGGAGCGAGACATGATGTCCCAGATGTGCTCAATTGGATTCAGGTCTGGGGAACGGGCGGGCCAGTCCATAGCATCAATGCCTTCCTCTTGCAGGAACTGCTGATACACTCCAGCCACATGAGGTCTAGCATTGTCTTGCATTAGGAGGAACCCAGGGCCAACCGCACCAGCATATGGTCTCACAAGGGGTCTGAGGATCTCATCTCGGTACCTAATGGCAGTCAGGCTACCTCTGGCGAGCACATGGAGGGCTGTGCGGCCCCCCAAAGAAATGCCACTCCACACCATGACTGACCCACCGCCAAACCGGTCATGCTGGAGGATGTTGAAGGCAGCAGAACGTTCTCCACGGCGTCTCCAGACTCTGTCACGTCTGTCGCATGTGCTCAGTGTGAACCTGCTTTCATCTGTGAAGAGCACAGGGCACCAGTGGCGAATTTGCCAATCTTGGTGTTCTCTGGCAAATGCCAAACGTCCTGCACGGTGTTGGGCTGTAAGCACAACCCCCACCTGTGGACGTCGGGCCCTCATACCACCCTCATGGAGTCTGTTTCTGACCGTTTGAGCAGACACATGCACATTTGTGGCCTGCTGGAGGTCATTTTGCAGGGCACTGGCAGTGCTCCTCCTGCTCCTCCTTGCACAAAGGCGGAGGTAGCGGTCCTACCTACGGCCTCCTCCATGTCTCCTGATGTACTGGCCTGTCTCCTGGTAGCGCCTCCATGCTCTGGACACTACGCTGACAGACACAGCAAACCTTCTTGCCACAGCTCGCATTGATGTTCCATCCTGGATGAGCTGCACTACCTGAGCCACTTGTGTGAGTTGTAGACTCCGTCTCATGCTACCACTAGAGTGAAAGCACCGCCAGCATTCAAAAGTGAACAAAACATCAGCCAGGAAGCATAGGAACTGAGAAGTGGTCTGTGGTCACCACCTGCAGAACCACTCCTTTATGGGGTGTCTTGCTAATTGCCTATAATTTCCACCTGTTGTCTATTCCATTTGCACAAAGCATATGAAATTTATTGTCAATCAGTGTTGCTTCCTAAGTGGACAGTTTGATTTCACAGATGTGTGATTGACTTGGAGTTACATTGTGTTGTTTAAGTGTTCCCTTTATTTTTTTGAGCAGTGTACATTCGGAATGGAGTTTCGTTGAGCAACTATCGTCCTTACTGCCGTTACAGTCGGTATGTACTTCCCTCCAAAAAGTTACATGCTCTGAAAAAATGACAATACTTAAAAAATGCCTCTAAGTATTGTTTTTGATCAAGTACGCATTCGCCAAATCCACCTCTTGGGCACCTCCAATAAAATCCATCATTAAGATGCAATATAAGTAATGGAATAAAAATACCCTACTTAAAGCTTATCTAGAAATATACGATCACTGTAAATACGTACCCTATACAGTGTTCAGAAAGGATTCACACCCCTTGACTTTTTCCACATTTTGTTGTGTTACAGCCAGAATTTAAAATGGATTAAATTGCGATTGTTTTACATTGGCCTACGCACAATACCCCATAATGTCAAAGTGGAATTATGTTTCTAGAATTTATTTTACAAATGAATTAAAAATGAAAAGTTCAAATGTGTTGAGTCAATAAGTATTCAACCCCTTTGTAATGGCAAGCCTAAATAAGTTCAGGAGTAAAAATGTGCCTAACAAGTCACATAATATGTTGCAAGAACTCACTTCGTGTGTAATAATAGTGTTTTTCAATGACTACCTCCTTTCTGTACCCCACACATACAATTATATGTAAGGCCCCTCAGTCGAGCAGTGAATTTTAAACATAGAATCAACCACAGAAACCGGGGAGGTTTTCCAATGACTCGCAAAGAAGGGCACTGAAAAAAAGCAGACATTGAAGCACCTTTGAGCATGGTGAAGTTATTAATTACACTTTGGATGGTGTATCAAAACACCCATTCACTACAAAGATACAGGCGTCCTTCCTAACTCATTTGGCAGAGAGGAAGGAAACCGCTCAGGGATTTCACCATGAGGCCAATGGTGACATAAAAAAGTTTAATGTCTGTGATAGGAGTACACTGAGGATGGATCAACAACATTGCAGTTACTCCACAATACTAAGGAAGCCTTGCAGTGGCAAACAAATTAACTGTCCTGAATACAAAGCATTACGTTTGGGGCAAATCCAACAACACATCACAGAGTACCAATCTTCATATTTTCAAGCATGGTGGTGGCTGCGTCATGTTATGGGTATACTTGTCACCGGCAAGGACTAGGGAGTTTTTTAGGACCAAAAGAAACAATAGAGCTAAGCACAGGCATAATCCGCTGCTTTCCAACAGACACTGGGAGACAAATTCACATTCAGCAGTACAATAACCTAAAACACAAGGCCAAACATACACTGGACTTTGCAAAGACAACATTGAATGTTCCTGAGTAGCCTAGTTAGTTTTGACTTAAATAGGCTTGAACATCTATGGCAATACTTGAAAATGGCTGTCTAGCAAAGATCAACAACCATCTTCACAGAGCTTGAATAATTTTTTGTAAGAATAATGTACAAATATTGTACAATCCAGGAGTGCAAAGCTTTTAGAGACTTACCCAGCAGACTTACAGATTAAATTGCTACTAAAGGTGATTCTAACATGTATTGATTACTTATGTGAATACTTATGTAAATTATATACATTTTTGTATTTCATTTTCAACACATTTGCAAACATTTCTAAAAGCATGTTTTCACTCTGAGTGCAATAATAGTGTTTAACATGTGCAACATTCATATGTGTCAACATACTGAATTGTAAATTGGTTGAGACCACCCAGGTTGTGAGGTCAATTTCAGTTGATCATGGCCGTAGGCACATGAACAAGCTAGTTATAGCTAGCTAATAAAGAGCTATGTTTTATAAAGAGCCTGTCGTACTGCATTGTATTATGTTGTGCAAAGCGTGCAAAACAAGACATGGTGTCAGAGTAAAAGGACTAAAAGCTGGATTTTGCTGGAGTTCCTATACCTCGAATGGACTTGGAGTCTACAAACCTACCTGATGCATGGCGTAAGTACAAACAGCATGTGGAGCTAATGTTCACGGGTCCTCTGAAGGACAGAGGAGAAGAGGGACAATGCAGCTACCTGCTCCTGTGGATTGGTGAAAATGTACATTTACCAAGGCTGAATCAAAAGTACTGACAACATACTACGACCATTTTGAAGCATATGTTGTGCCAAAGACCAATACGATTTTTTTGTTGGTACAAATTCCATGAGAAAGTACAGGGAGCTAGCGAATCGTTTAAACAGTTTTGACTGAGCTGCATCGGCTTGTGAAAGACTGTGATTACGCAAACAAGGATGAGATGGTCAGGGACTGTATTGTATTTGGAATGCACTCACCACAGGTTAGAGAGAAACTTTAGAATTATTGGGTCTGAGCTAACGCTGGACAAAGCTATCGACATAGCCAGATCTCATGAGCTAGCACAGGCTCATATGAAATCCATTTCGGGCTACAGCATGAGTGCATTATTAAGCAGTGCACCCAGTCAGGCAGACATCAAAGCACACCTCCAGTGCCCAGAGAGCTTGCTCAGAATGGAGAGTGACAGAACTCTAAAATAGAGCGACACAGACTCAAAACGCCCCAAAACATCTGGATATTGTGGATACAAAGTGCATGGCGAACAAGAAAATTGCCCAGCTAAAGGCAAACAGTGTACTAAATGTGGAAAATGGAAACACTTTGCAAAAGCGTGCAAATCTTACCGTGGGAAAATAGTACACACAGTGAGTGAAGATGAAATCAAAGAGTCAATCAAAGAGTCAAATGCTGATGAACTGTTTACTGATTCAGTGGCACAGAAAAGTCGGATATCAGAGACAGAGCAAGCCTTTGCTGACATTGAGATAGGAACAGAAGGCACAGAGCTAAAGTTCAAATTAGACACTGGTGCACAAGTAAACAGTATTCCTCTGAAAAAGTACTGCAGCTTGACATCTGAGTGCGAGCTACATCCCACCACGTGCAGACTGACTGGTCATGGTGGTGAACAGCTCCTAGTAAAAGGCACATGCAAATGCAAATATAAGCAAAGTGACATGATGTTGGACTTCTACATTGTTGACATTCGAGGACCTGCAGTCCTAAGTCTTAATGCATGTTTAGACATGGACCTCATCAAACTAGTTTTATCAGTGACAGCACCAGAAGCGACAGAGAATGTCATGGATGATTTTGCTGGTGTTTTTACAGGAAGGACTATTCCCAGGAGAATGTACCATTCACCTTGACCCAGATGCAACCGCTGTGGTCTACCCACCAAGAAAGAGTATATCTCAACCCAAGAGACTTGAACAAGGCTATCAAACGCCCCCACTATCTCTTACCGACGCTAGATAACATCACACACAAGTCAGACTCCAAATCAGACTACTGGGCTATTAAGCTCACAGAAGAGTCATCTAAGCTCACAACGGATGCTACAGGTTTTGCCACCTGCCTTTTGGGATTGTCTCAACCCAAGATGAGTTTCAGTGAAAGATCGACAAGATGTATGAAGGCCTTGACGAAGTTGTGTCAATTATGGATGACATCCTCGTCTATGGTTGAACCACAGAAGACCAGGACAGAAACCTCCGTGAGATGCTGCAAAGGTCCCTGAGAAGAGCAAAGTCGGTGGTACAGAGGTCAGCTACTTCGGACATCTAATCACAGCGAAAGGAATCAAGCCAGATCCACGGAAGATCTCAGCCATAAAGGAAAATGGAGCCACCAAAGAACCAAGCAGAGATGGAAACTGTGCTTGGCATGGTCAACTACTTAGCCAAATTTGCACCCAGCATCTCCAATGTAAACGTACCCCTGCATCAGCTGCTAAAGCAGTCCAGTGAGTCCCTCTGGGTCAAGCAACACGACATTGCTTTCCAGAAAGTGAAAGACTTGGACCAATCCTTGAATACAATGACCCCAACAAAGTGGACGCGTCGAAGTTTGGACTAGGTGCAGTGCTACTGCAAGAAGGAAAGCCCATCAGCTACGCTTCAAAATGCAATCAAATATGCTCAAATCAAAACGTAAGCGTTTTCATCAGTACATCTATGGACAACAAGTCATTGTGGAATCCGACCACAAGCCCGTTGAGTCAATCATGATGAAACCGCTACCTGCAGCCCCGCCAAGGCTACAGAGAATGATCCTTCAACTACAAAAATACAACTTCACAATCTGAGCGGAAACAGAAAAGGACACAACTCACACAGCTGAGGAATGTCCTACAGGATGAACGGCCTAAGGAGAGGAGAAAATGCCCCCTGAGCGTCTGAGTTCTGGAACCATCATGATGAACTTTCACAGATCAATGGAATGGAGAAAATCATCATTCCTACCAGTCTCAGAGAAGAGATTTTGACAAAGATTCATGCTGGACACATGGGCATGGAAAAGAGAGAGTACGGGACATTTTGTTTGGCCCGGAATGTGCAAACAAATAGAAGACATTGTTGGTAAATGCCCCACCTGTCTCGAACAACGCTCCTCAAACACCAAAGTGCCAATGTTGCCCCACTGTATCCCAAACCGACCCTGGCAAAGTCGTGGCAACCGATTTGTTCACATGGAACAACTAGGGCTACATCATACCAGTGGATTACTACAGAAGACACTTGAACTTGACAAGCTTCACAGCACCACATCCGCAGCTGGGATCCACAAGCTGAAATCAGCCTTTGCCAGGCATGGCATTGTAGACTTTAAGATCTGACAATGGCCCCTGTTACAAATCAAAGGAGTTTGAATCCAACACAAAACCATTGGATTTCACACGTCACCACAAGCCCACATTACCCTTAAAGTAATGGCCTTGCGGAAAAATCTGTGAGGATTGCTAAATCACTCATGGACAAAGCAAAAGCAGACAAGAGAGACCCCTACCTCAGCCTCCTTGAGTACCACAACACTCCAGTTGACATCTTAAAATCACCAGCCCAGCTGCTGATAAGACGCAGACTTCGCTCCATCCTGCCCAGCATCAACCAGCAGCTGCAACCTGAGGTCGTCAGCTACAAGGAAATGCATGCAACAACACCAAAAGCAATACTTTGACAGGTCAGCTAGACCACTACCACCACTGAACAACAGAGAGTCAGTTAGAATCCAGGGGCATGGCTACTGGAAGCCAGCAGTTGTCACCCAGCCAGCTGACAATGAACGTTCATATCACGTCCGCACCGGAGAAGTGACGAGGTGAACTGTTTCCCTGAAAGAGAACATGATGGACTAAACACACAACACAACACACACCATACCCACCTGCAAACACCACAAGTACTGTTGACTGACACAGAAGCATGCTCAGCTTCATACCATACAAGGTCAGGAAGAGAGGTCAAGCCTAGAGCTGTCCTAGACCTGTGAAATGTCTAGGACAACTAACATATGGAACTGTTTTAAGACGATAATATCGAGGATCACTAAGACATTTTATTTTGAATTTTATGACCCTATGTTATCAAAAAAATATATACAAAAACTATTGGATGAAACATTGAATTTGGAATCACTGCTATTAGCCAATAGATACGCATTGAATAACATTTTCACTACATTGAACAACAGATATTTGAATTAAAAAAATCTAAAGAATGTTTGTTCTGAAGTGGCTGTCCTATATCTGAGAGAAAAAAAAGAAATGTCCTCTCACTGTCAACTGCATTATTTTCAGCAAACGTAACATGTGTAAATATTTGTATGAACATAACAAGATTCAACAACTGAGACATAAACTGAACAAGTTCCACAGACATGTGACTAACAGAAATTGAATAATGTGTCCCTGAACAAAGGGGGGGGGGGTCAAAATCAAAAGTAACAGTCAGTATCTGGTGTCGCCACCAGCTGCATTAAGTACTGCAGTGCATCTCCTCCTCATGGACTGCACCAGATTGGCCAGTTCTTGCTGTGCGATGTTACCCCACTCTTCTAGCAAGGCACCTGCAAGTTACCGGACATTTCTGGGGGGAATGGCCCTAGCCCTCACCCTCCGATCCAATAGGTCCCAGACGTGCTCAATGGGATTGAGATCCGGGCTCTTCGCTGGCCTGTCTTGCAGGAAATCACGCACAGTATGGCTGGTGGCATTGTCATGCTGGAGGGTCATGACAGGATGAGCCTGCAGGAAGGGAACCACATGAGGGAGGAGGATGTCTTCCATGTAACGCACAGCGTTGAGATTGCCTGCAATGACAACAACCTCAGTCTGATGATGCTGTGACACACCACCCCAGACCATGATGGACCCTCCACCTCCAAATCGATCCCGCTCCAGAGTACAGGCCTTGGAGTAACGCTCATTCCTTCGGCGATAAATGTGAATCCGACCATCACACCTGGTGAGACAAAACTGCAACTCGTCGGTGAAGAGCACTTTTTGCCAGTCCTGTCTGGTCGTGGGACTGTGGGTTTGTGCTGTTAGTGTCTTAACGACGGTTCCA